>NC_085859.1:40625392-40705392 GCF_034702125.1 Engraulis encrasicolus | reverse complement strand
AAGTCAAAGAGGTTGGTGGTTAGAGTAGATAGCACTTAAAATACAGCTGTGACCACAAAACCAATAAATGGAAAAAGTAGTCGCGAAGCACTTTAACCTTTTAAACTCATGGCTGGATACGGCTGCTGCTGCTACCGCTGCAGCCGAGGGAGAGGAAGGGAGGGCTGTCTCTCTCTCTCTCTCTTTCTTTCTCTCCCGCTCTCTCTCTCTCTCTCTCTCTCTTTTTCGGTACCTCTAAGCGTCTAGGACAGAGCCATACCAGACTCCAGGGATTTGCAGTCTGTCTGAATGCCGAAAAAAAAGCCAAACCAAGCTCTCATTATCGTCCTAATTTAGCACACAACACTGCTGCTCTCGAAGAGGTGGGACACTCGCTGCGATAGTAACGGACTGCTCGAGCAGAAAAGGCACACTAGAGGAGTGAGTCTCTACCACACACACACACACACACACACACACACACACACACACACACACACACACACACACACACACACACACACACACACACACACACACACACACACACACACACACACACACACACTTTTTCATATATCACGTGAAAACAGAAGACAGCTAATTTCACACTTGAGGATACTTGACATTCATTTTCATTCAGGTTTTCCTGGTGGTGCGTGCAGATATGGGCTTGTCCGTCAGGATAGAGGGGCACATGCATAAGTTTTCCATCCTCTCTATGGATCAATGCTGGGGAGCTCACTCCATTCCCTTCCCCTTCCCTTCCCTCTCCCCAGCCCCTCTTTCAATCCTTTCGCTACCAATGGGTTCTCTACCTCATCCTAACTACTGTCCTCCCTTGTGCTTCTGGCCTCAAGGTGACATCACAAGACATCAGGAATAGTCCCCAAGACGTTGTTGTGGCTATGTCCAAGGATGGATTACTGCAAGGGCCTACCGGGCCCAGGCCCAGGGGCCCAAGAGTCCAGAGGGCCCTGAAGCCCAATCCTCTAAATTTCCATTCTCATGTTGTGTAAAATCACACTTTTAACAACTCTATTTTCACATATTTTCAGGGGAAAACACCTGAATGCCCAACAATATAGGGTCTCTAACATCTGGAGGGGGCCCTTTCTTGTTGTCTGGCCCAGGGGCCCATGGAGTCATGATCCGTCCCTGGGCTAAGTGCAAGGCCATAAGCACAGGTCATGCATGGGAGCTAGGATAACGGAAGGAACTCCCACCTCTCTCTCTCTCAATCACTTCTGTCCCTCCCTCACTGGTCCATATCCGTGAAAGAAGTCGATGGCGTAGGTGTTGGCCACATTCTTTTTTTTTTTTTTTTGAACTTTATTTATGATAGTATAGTGAAGATGGTGACAGGAAGCGAGTGGGGAGAGAGAGAGACAGGGAAGGACCGGGAAAGGACCTGAGCCTGGAATCAAACCCGGGTAGCGAACGAGTGCCATACCGTTAGGCCACGGTTGGGTCTGTATTGGCCACATTCTTGTGCTGCGTGATTCAATTCATGGGAAGAGCGGCACATGGTCACCTCAGCACAAGGCAAGCGCCACGTCTCTGCTCTCCTGCCTCCCACAGCACCATAACTGACTCCTCGGCTCTACCCTGGCCTAACGGTAGGGCACTCATCTACTACGCGGCCGACCCGGATTCGATTCCCGGCCCAGGTACTTTGCCGGCCCTTCCCAGTCTCCCTCTCTCCCCACTCGCTTCCCATCACCATTTTCACCGTACTATCATAAATAAAAGTCAAAAAGAACAAAAAAAATATCTTAAAATAAAAATAAATAGCTGACTCTTGACTGACTGACTGACTGACTGACTGACTGACCGACTGACTGACTGACTGACCGACTGACCGACTGTGTGAGTGAGTGACTGTGACCGTGTACTGTGCTGCGCTCATCTGCTTGCGACTGAGTCTGGAAATGAGTGTCAGATGTGGCAGCTGTGTGCATAAGCTCCAGAGGAAATGACATCGCAGCAGGCCCACAAAGCGCCCGAGAAGGAGGAAAAAAAGGGGGGAAGGAGAATAAAAGTATGGCTGTCTGCATTGGCATTTGAGGCCACACTTGAGAGGACTTTACACCGGAAACTTTTTTTTTCATTTTCTCTTTCTGAAGGACACACTATTATTTCTTTATTATTGTTGCAGTTTAGTTTTCATCAGCTGGATCTTCAAAAAGCCTGAAAATCGGTTGCAGGTCAACCATGGGAATGTGTCGGCATTAGACGCCGTCACGCTGCGCAGCATCCAAAGGGTGGGGTAAGCCAAGCCATTAGGGCTTGCTGATGTATGGTTCCACCACCTCATCCATTGTCTCCCGCCCGCGCTAGGGCTATGTAGGCAGTAGGGATGGCACAAACCGCACCGAAAACCGAAACCGTACAATTCACACACATACCGAACCGAACCGTGCAATCCATCGCAAACCGCAATTCATGTACTGCCCAGAAAAATATGTAAAACATATTCTAGACAGATATAGAACAGATTCTAGGAGTATCTTATCCAGTCTGTCTGATTAAAATATTAGCGTATAAGACCAAATCAGAGGATGACACAATTAAAATCACACCATTTTCACATTATAAGCCTATACAAACCATATGTAGGATATTAAGTCATAAGTCCGATTCTATTAGCCAGTGCACCATTTATCATGAACTAAAAAAAAGAACCGTAGAGAACCGAAAACCGTGACCTTGACACCGTGATATGAACCGAACCGTGAATTTTGTGAACCGTACCACCCCTAGTAGGCAGCCTACTCCCCTGGGGACTGGCATGGGGCCGGAGCGGTGTTCAACAAAGCTGAGGAACTGCATCTGAGCTTATAATGCATAACTGTGCCACCTGAGATGAATCACACTTAGCTACTCAGAACGCGGAGCAAGGAATTCAGCAGATTCAGGACAGATTGAGGACATATCAAACATGCACCTTAAGTAGCATGAAGTAGGCGACTTTGAAAACACACACGAATGTGCCCGCGCGCACACACACACACACTTCTTGCTGCCAAGTTGGCCAGAGAGATGATATAATACAGCATGTTGTGACGTTTTCCTTCAGAAACACACATCTTGCTGCACAGTCGGCAAGACTATTGTCACTGTATAGGGATCATTTACTTTTCAGAACACCAAAAAAACAGCCTGATAATGAGGTCAGACTACCGGTTAACAATCATGGCAACTACTTCCAAAACTTTTGAAGAGGATGGCACACCTTCTTAGTTAGTTGAAATATGTACTTAAAAGAGCAAAATAAGTCATTTATAAAACAACAAGTGACTACAAGACCATTCAATTCAATTCAAGACGTGGTGGTGGATTAAAACATTTTACAAAACCATTAGGGCCTAATCCAGTCCAATCAAGCAAATTCTTTTCAACCATGAGTCAGCTGAATGACATCAGACCCCAGACACTTTCACAGCATTCAAAATGCAACACCCCAGCCAACTCCGGTCCAGGGAAAAACCACACAGAACCCTCAGCTGCCAGGAGAATAATTTGAAAAGACATTGATTACCTTCCCATTGAGCAACATAAACACACACACACATACACACACACACACTACACACTACACACACACCACTACCAAACTCCAGACGGATGAGGGGACCTTGCCAAGGGGAACATTGGTTTTGCGAATTAGCCAACGCCAGTCACCTCATTTTCCCCTAACATGGAGCAAGTAGCAAATTGAGTTAATTTATTTGTTTTGGCCCATGAAGTAGGTACTGTTTTTTTCCTTCGTCCTCTTTTTTTTTCGCTGTCTGTGAGAAGGGAAAGGTTGCCTGGGGATGGTGGTAGTGGTGGTGGGCGGGGGTTATTGAAGAGGAACATTGTAGTTGGTGGTTCCCTTTTATTTTATTTTATTTTATATTTTTTTGGTCTTTTTGACTTTATTTATAATAGGACAGTGACGGTGGTGACAGGAAGCGAGCGGGAGAGAGAGAGAGATCGGGGAGGGGACGGCAAATGACCCGGACCGGGAATCGAAACCTGGTTGGCCGCATGGCGAACGTGTGCCCTACCATACGTGCCACGGTAGGGCCGGTGGTTCCCTTTTCATGTCAGGGGTTAGCTCTGCACTGGCCCTGCATAGCACAACCCCACATAGACAGACATCTGACTCACCCATCCCCTACCTGTCTGAGGACATCTCAGTGCAACTTTAAACCAGGTGAGGTTACACAGGCTGGCGTTGACTGACCAACAGTGGGGTTTTTGGGGGCATCAAGTCTACCAGAAATATTTGGGTCTGAGGCCTAAAAAAACCCACAGAGAGGGCAGAAGGTAGACGCCTCGGGTTGAAAACAGGAGCCCACGCTGGTGTGTGTGTGTATGTGTGTGTTTATGTACGCATGATGCATGTGTGTGTGTGTGTGTGTGTGTGCGCATGCAAGTGTGCATGCACGCAAGTGTGTATGTGCATGCATACATGTAAGTGTGTATGTGTATGCAATATGCATGCATGCAAGTGTGTGTGTGTACGTGTGTACGTGTGTACGTGTGTGTGTGTTTGTGTGTGTGTGGCACCAGGAATAAGGACTTCTGAGCCAGGAAGAAAAGCGTTCGACACATGAGGGCCAGAACGTACTTGAGGGATTCTTGCAATGCCACAAAAGCAGCAGACATGCACTGGACTGGACTGGACTGGAATAAATATCAGGCTTCAAGGGAAACTGGCCAATGTAGAGTAGACTACACTCAGTGGGGCTGGGCTTCAGTTGCCAATTTAACATTTCCATGCATTTGTACTCTTTCAAAACATGTCACTCGGTCTATTTCACGGATCTGCTAAAACGTTGTTCTGTTGAGTTCATAATCTTCCTCGAGAACAGAGACCATTGCAAGCGATAAACATCTTCACTTTTGACTTACGGATACACTGAAAAACTGGGCATGGCCACCAGAATCAAGCCTCATCTCCAAACCACAATGTCATCCAAGTATACACCAATACGCCAAAGCAGTCAAAACAATGACCCAGCATGTTAAGTCTGTGTAAGAGTTTGCGCTTTGAATCAAAAGCCGAGGAAAGGATACCAGCTTTCTAAATCCGCAGAGGCCCACTCTGAATCGCTGAGACAGCTGCGTATCTGTGATAAATTCCGACAAGCCTCTGAAGAATTGGATTTACTAACACTTGGAGGCAAACTCAGCCACGAAAACAACCCCTGAGAACTTGCACACGATATCTGTTACCTTCAGTCAAATTTCACTTAACTTAAGTTTGATGATGTAGTAGGGGACTTCTCTCCAAAATTGAAAACCACCACCACCACTACTGGACAAACATGAATCAATGTCCAAGTGTTCAGACTGCTCTGCTTCTAAGTGCAGTCACATTCCAACTGTGTCTGCTCTGCAAGGCGAAACCTAAATATATAACATCCATTTAAAGTTTTTAGTTTTTTTGACACCCATAAATTCTCATTTCCTTTCTCTGAAATACATAGGCTACAGCAAGGCATGAAGGAATGCGAAATTAAAAATGGCATTTCAGTCCAAAACGGGTATGGTTTGCAAAAGTATAGGTTTCACATACTGCAACCTTTCATACAGTTCGGCTTTAGTAGCCTATGTAGGCCTTAAACAGCAACAGAGTGCACAGCAACAGAGTCCGTTCTAAGGCACTGTCTCCTTGCAGGTGGGAATGCAAAGAATAGAAGGTCTTTTTCACCTTTTTTACTTTTTCACAAATACTTTTAATGCATTACATCAATTGAAAAAAAATACATGCATGTGACAGCACACAAAATGAAAATATACAACGTTTCCCCTGCTGCTCTTGTGATTTCGCTGTCAACACCATTCGGGTAACAACTAGTGTTTGTCTGAATGTGGAAGGTGTGTTTGTGTGGAGAAGCAGTTGTCCACGAGACGTGAGCGCCTTCTCCATGTCGGAAAACGTGGGCTGGGGAACACAGCCGTGTGCTAACTTTGATCCGCACGGCACTTGGTGGCTTCTGAGGTCCCTTTCATGTGCTTGAACTACCCCTTCGCCATTAACATCCCGAACTTGCTTACTTTCAGTTAATAAACTTACGCCGTGGGAGTAATAATCAAATAGACCTAGCTCTACACAAGCCATGATCAAAGGCGCTGGACAACTTGCTCCCTTCAGTCAGACAACAACAATCGGTCCACGGTCTCCGTTTACATGTAAAAGCTGCACCGATTGGAGGGGAATGGGGTGTAACATATCCAACACTACGCTCCGAACTTGGAGAGCTTTCAAAGCATTTGATAAACTTGTCCTAGGGTAGAACTACACACACACACGATGATGTGGATCAGATCTACTCAGTCAACACGAAATACTTCCACATAACTTTGCTACGAATAAGGGCAACGTTTTTTTTTCCAAAGCGTTCTTTCTTCTGTAGTCTCTGTACTGATAGGCTTCTAGTGTTTGCATTGTAGCTACTTATTCCAACAGCGCTACACTGAGTCGCTGTTCGCTACACTCAAACTTCAAAGGAATCGACCAGATTCCAGTCTGGATAAATTTTAACACAGCGCGTTACAAATTTACAGGCGATTGGAGCGGGAAACAGTCTGTCTTCTGTAGAATCAACATTCCATTTAATTCAGAGTTCTACAGAGTTCCAGGCCCGTCATGACATGCTTTCCTACATCAAACAAACCCCATCTACAAAAGGCAAGCCATTCTTTCGTGTTGTGGTGTAGCCTTAAAGTACCGGTAGTCAACTTTTATAAATGTATGTTTTCCCCCGCAAACCTCAGGCGATTATTCAACATCTGATACCTTGTCAAAAAATACAACTATTGATTAACTCAAAACTTCAAAGCAAGATAGTTTAAATGTAAGGTAAGGAGTATGGTGTTGTGTAAACATGTACATACACTTTACAGATATGGTGCACATTCGATGAAGTGATGATAGCATGTTTTATTGAGTTGGGGTTTACTAGATAACATTAGAGGCCATCTTGTGCTTGTGACCGCAGAGCTAGTTAGCTAGCTAGTACCATCCTCACGTAGCGCAGCCCCCCTCCAGCCCCCCACGCCGCCCCCCATCAAAAAGTTGTGGCGAGGAGCGTCAGAAGTAAGAAGAAAATCGAAAAGCAATCACGTGCAATGATCGCATAATGATCGAACAGTTACAACTAATAGAATGTGTTTACATACTTGTACGATTTCACCCTCTGCGCTGATTGTGGCTCCTGCTTTGGAAAATCGTCCTTGCAAACCGGTCGTGTAAGTGGTATAATCTCCATTTGGACTTGACTCAAAAAGCACAACTTCCACAAAGGCTGTATCCTTGGTCGATACGGTTCCCAAGCAAGAGATGACCACGAGAATCACCAAGACCACCGAATCTGCTACACAACCTAACCCTCTCCTTGGTAAAATCATCATCTTGCCGGTTGGATATGCGCCGATCGGGACATAATTTCCAATGGTTTCAAGGTATTGAATAAGAAATTAAATCTAACTGGAACAGCCGAGTCTCGGACCGCGATGTTCAATGGATTGTTTCACCAAAAAACTCTGCCCTTCACGATTCGTGCTTATTTCACCATTGCAGCTTTCTGAGTTGCACTGCTTGCTAGTTCGCCTGTCTGCTTGCCTGCTTGCTTGACTGCCAGTACAGCTAGCTAGCTTGCTTGTGCTGCTCTCTCCCTCTCTTTGACTCCCCCTCTCCCTCTCTAGCCCTACAAAGCGGAGATCCTTTGATCTCCAAACACGTGATTTTTCTTTCTTTTTTTCTTTTTTTTCAAAAGGGTTGTCCCCACGAGGTCCCCACCCACCAATCTTCATGACCCTCAAACTTCCACTCCCCGCTTTGGAGTGCCATTGCTGTTGTTAAGGTGGCTCAGCTACTTGCTTACCTTTTTCCCCACGAAATACTATTCAATCAACAACGTTTCTTGAAAAAACAAAACTTGAATCTTCCATTCGGATCACTCTAAAACAGGTGCGCCAAGTTGGCCTCCACGGGCACAAACATAATACCGTAATTTGAACTTTGAAAGAGAGAGAGCGATCTTCCTTAACTGTGTCATAGCCCTCTTTACACTATTCCACTATTATTCATTGGGGCAAAATTTAAATCTCATTTCTGAGTGTTTAGGCTCAATTACGGCTGTGCACTCGATGCCAAGAGTTGAATCTCTTACTTTCTCTTTTTAATCGTATTACATCAAAATGTAAGATGTGCACCATAGTTTCATCTAGATCTGTTAAACACATTTGACTCAATTTTAAGTTGGTATAGGCCTATACTTTAAAGGACTTACATCATGTTTGTAAAATATAGTCAAACTTTTTTTTTTACATAGGCCTAATGAAGTGAAATTGACTTTGTATTATGTAAATGTTTTGTATTGATGAGCTTGCTTATAACAAAAAATACATAGAATTAATTTTGTTTACTTTTTTATTTATCTTTATTATTTTATTATTTATCTTTATTATTTTATTTTATTAATTCATTAAGAAGGAAATAAACTTCAGTAAGTTGTCATTTCCCTTAATGCTCAACCACACTGTTTTTTGTTGTAGTTATCTGTGGTATCTTCAAGGCGTTGCTGTCCTGGGTGTAGACTACTCATTCTTGGTAAGACGAGCTGACAGACTAATTGTAGATAATTTCAATAATTCTCTTGGCAAATCCTTCCTGAAGAGCTAAAAGACTGCTCCTTTAGCTGGGGGTAGGACTTGAAAGTGGATAATGGTTTGTAATGGCTTTGCACTCAATGTCAAGCAAAGCAAATATGGTCAGAGGTTTGTAAAATTCTGTTTATTTTCCAACCCGTTCCCACTTCGTTTAGAGTGCTTGTGTGTGTGTGTGTGTGTGTGTGTGTGTGTGTGTGTGTGTGTGTGTGTGTGTGTGTGTGTGTGTGTGTGTGTGTGTGTGTGTGCGTGCGTGCGCATGCATGTTTGTAAGAGAGAGAAGTGCGTGTGTGCTTGTGTCCACATGCGTGTATGTGTGTGTGTATTTGGTGCACGCTTGCGTTCATGCAGTTTGTGCCTGTGTGTTTGTGTGTGTGTGTGTGTGTGTGTGTGTGTGTGTGTGTGTGTGTGCGAGAGAGAGAGAGGGAGAGAGAGAAAGAGGGAGAGAGAGAAAGAGGGAGAGAGAAAGAGAGAGAGTGAGAGAAGCCCACAAGGCACATTTAGTCCTTTTCAGTCTGGGACAGATGTGGCATAGTTTTGGAAAAGTCTCCCGAAGCTTTTGCCAGACCAGGGCCAGATTGCAAGATTACCCAACTGCCACTGTCAGGGCCGCTGACAGCTTTTGCCGGGCCCGGGACAAAGTCATTTAAAAGGGCCCCCAATCCTTTTTTTGTGGTCTTTTTTCGACTTTATTTGATTGGACAGTGTGAGAGGTGGACAGGAAGTGAATTGGGAAAGAAACAGGGAGGGGTCGGCAAAGGACCCGGGCCGGGAATGAAACCCGGGTCAGCCGCATGGCAGACGAGGGCCCTACCGGTTGGCCACGGCAGGGCCGAAAGGGCCCACAATCCAATACATACTACAATGAAATAATGACCCAATTTTGGTACCCGTCTCTCCCTGGGCCCGGGACAACTGATCCTTTTGTCCTACTCTGTCGACTTCCCTGGCCACTGGGACAGAAGTTTGGCACTGCATCCTTCACTCAGGACCCTATAAGCTAATGGCAGTCAGTGCAGTGGTAGTCCATGTGTCCGAGAGCAACATAATGCGGCCAGCGCACATCTCTGCCATCACCTCTTGACAGAGATGTGTTAGGACAAAAAAGGCCCGGGCATTTTTGCAGGCCACCCCCTCTAAATAACCCTTCTTTGCATCTGCACTTGTTCTTCTGTATATTTCCTGTGCACTTGCATCTGCTAATGATATTGGCTACGATTATGTCCTCATTTGTAAGTTGTTTTGGTTATAAAGCGTCTGTCAAATCCAATGTAATGTACTGTAATGTACGGTTACAGCATCCGCCCCCTAGGACCGCCGAGCCACCGGGCAAATACCCTGTATTCCAGATTACCAGTCCAAGCCTGCCTCTTAAAGTTAGCTTCCAGCAGCCTCCTCCATTGCTTTCTCTGGCTTCGCGGTGCTATAGCACATTATTTACCTATTATTTGCGAGCTGGTACAACTTAGAGACGGAAACCATCTGTGGATCATGGCTGCCATTAGGCATGGGGTATGTTTCCACTGGCGTATTTCAAAGCCTGGCCAGCCGGGTAGCCCACAACGGCCAGCATGGCATCACACCAGAGCGTTAAGATAACACGCTGAATGGAAACCGTCTATCGCATTTGTGCATCATAACTTTGCATGTTGACTCGTCGTGCTGAAACAACGCACAACAATTTCGCCACAATTTTGCCATTTCCCTTGCTTGTTTCACTGTTCTTCGCAAAAGTAAAGTGGCAGAAACATTACTTTATTAACAGTTTAGGGCAGGAGTGGGGAACCTAAGGTTTATCTCAAGGGCCATTTGCGGCCCTTGAAGCTGTTTTATCCAGCCCCCTACATAATTGTAATGTTATGCAGCAGCTTCACATGAAATATGACATGTTTTGTAAAGGAGTCTTAGAAATTCCATTTGCAATATAATTAAGCTATATTCCCGGGACATAGAGAAGGTGGGGTCTGTTGTAAAGGTGGCTGCCTTCAATAAAGGCCTAACGTGCAGGGGGAAATCCTGGTTTGTGTTCATAGTACGGCCCTTGGAGGACTTTTACGGCCCTTGGAGCAATTTGAAGTGGCCCTTCGAATGAAAAAGGTTCCCCACCCCTGGTTTAGGCTTAGGCATGGTTTTGGGGCGTTTAGCAACAGAAATTCGCTGCGGTAACGGAAATTCACAGACACTGCAGGAAAACTTTGCACACATGGTCACATGACTAGAGTGCTTTCCTGTGGCGTTGACAGCCATGACTTTACTTGCAAAGCTGTCGTACCTCAATGCTGAAAGTGGTGTGAAATAAATGCGCCTTGGGGGCACTGCGGCGCAGTGCACTAAGCCCCCCACATTTGGGCTTGCATGCCCACGGGGACCCCGGTTCGAGTACGGCCAGGGTCATGTCCCAGACCTGCCCCAACTCTCTCTCCCAGTCGTTTTCTGTCTACTCTCATACTGTCCTGTAATAATAAAGGCCAAAAAGCCCCAAAAAATCTTTTAGAAAAATAAATAAATGCGCCTTTGCATGATGCCAGTCTGACAACAGTCTTCTCGCACGTAGCAGTTCAGGCCTGTCTCCAATGTAAATGCACCTGCTCCAGACCCAATTCAAGCCCTTCTCCCCAGGTCTCGGGTCTGGTTCCGATTCTGGCTCGGATTCGGTGTAATTGAATTTTGTTCAATTGAATTCATGTCAGTTCAATTGAGTTCCTTCATACTGACTGCTTTATGCATTTTTTGTATTGTATTGCTTGCACTGTTTTACTTAGTGGAGGAGGCTGGAAGAACTCAAGCTGGATCTTTTTTTGCCACTTGATCAAGCATCAAACGGTTTCACAGTCTTGTAAATTTATGGGAAAATGTCTTTAACCCAGTTTTACACCCCCCAGCACACTCACTCACGCACACACACACACACACACACACACACACACACACACACACACACACACACACACACACAGACTGCAGCAAAAGAACAGGCGGAAAACTGTCTTATCCTTTTTAAACTATATTAATGCAGAACATTTTTAGAATGCAGCACAGGTTTTTGGGTCAGCATAGGCATAGGCAGACTCCAATCTGGTATTCATCACCATCAGATGAAAGAGAGGGTAACTGGAGGTAAGAGCGATTAAAAAAAAAAAAACCCTTGTGATGCAAAGCAATATAATCATCACCAGCCAACGCGGGCTTATTTTCACACCGACACAGGAGATCTTCTCGGGTGTGAACTGCGAGGGAATGAAGATTATGAAGACTAACATTGGGGCCTTTTTCAAAGCAGAATGTGTGTTTATGGAGTGAAAAACACAAGCGCGTGCACACGCTCACGCACACACACACACACACACACACACAAACACCTTGTGATTATGAACATGTGCAGTAAAGAAATCCACACAGATAGCACTCGGATTTGAAGAAGAACAGGCGCTGCTGCTTACTTAGTCTCAGAGAACCAGCATGGAGCCTGGATTCCATTTGAGAAAAGTCCTGAGAGGGATGCTCACAGTTTGTGTTGCCAGATGTGTCTGATCAAATCCCGCCCAAAAGGTTCTAAAAAAAACCCAAATTGTGCTAAATTCCGCTCAATTTCAACAAATTGCATGACTTCTATGGGCCCAAAACGGCAGAAAAAGCCGCCAAATGTCCAATTTTTCCCGTTTCTACCCACAGACGGCCATCCCAAGTAACCCAATTAATCTGGCAACACTGCTGACAGTTGGATTGTAGAATTGCTCCATGCCCCTGTTGCGGCCCTTGTACTAAACAGTGAATTGCCAACATTTTTTTAATGAAATATGTCAATATGAAATAAAGTATATACAATTGAAATTTTTGGTCTAGAACTGTCACTGGTCTTTTGTACTGTACATAACAGAACCATGAGGCCCATCTGTACCAGCTTTTCTCCCCAATCCAAAAGAGAGCCACTGATGCCTACTTCTGTTGTTGTCAATAAATACCTTTCATTGTATCTTGCCTATTGAGTCTTTTTTGGTACATATTTACCACTTCAAAATTACTCCTTAAATACAGGCCGACATACTCTTTTGCCGGAGACATAGTGGAGCTACTGAGACAGGTTTAATACCCAGTCTATTAGTCTTATTGTATGTATGTTTTCAGACAGAGCCTCAGGTAGCAGTATAATCCGTAAATGCGCTAGAACAACAAGATGAGTGATTAAAAGGAATGAAATCCAAAATAAAAACCGTCACAACATTAATTGTCAGGCGGGGAGAAAAAAAATCTAACTTTAAATTACTGACAAACGCCGGTTTGAGTACTCAGAACATGCCAGGACAACATTGCACTTAGTAATTAACTCAAGAATGATGTGTGAGTCATCGTGGGTAGGATCTGATTGGTTGACAGGCTCGTGATGGAGGCCTGTTGGGCCTTTGAGAGGTTACTGGTGAGATGCTTCCTTATTTCCAGAAAGTTCTTCCTCATTTTCAAAGCCGAGCCCGCAAGCGTTGCACCACATGCATTTTTCTGTTTGATTTTGGGGTGGTTGATTATCGCAAAGGCCCGTATCATCATCATAATGGATCACACTCACACAAAATATGTTGGCAACATATCAGTTTAAAAAAATAATCCTAGCATGTTACTGAGGTGAAGTGAAGGTTTTTATTGGTTGCAACTCAGACATGGCCTACAGTTTGATAATGCTAAGAAAAAGAAAAGAAAAGTGGTTGTAATTGTCATCATATGTCATTTTAGCATCATCTAGGCCTAGATGTACCTGTATATTATAACAATCATGCACAAAGTAATATCATTCACATGAAATAATGACAATTGCAGAGCAAGCCTATGCAGGCAGTGAGTGCGCTTAACTTTTCGTGGCAGAAGTTGTTGCATTGTACTGTAAGTCGACCACATTGAAATTTCAAAGTGGGGGGAAAGTATACAATCAGCAAGTCCCATAAACTTTCCTCAAGAGCGTACCAAAGTCATGGCCTGTGTAGCCCCGAGGATTCAATAAACGCTCTGTGGGGATACCTCCAGAGTGAGGCACAGGGAAGCTGACAGGGGGGAGGGGGTTGGGGTGCAAAGGGGTCACATGTCCCGGGCCCAAGGAGGGAGGGGGCCCAGAATTGGATCCTCATTACATTGTATGTTATGGGTTTGGGGCCCTTTCAGATGACTTTGTCCCGGGCCCAGCCAAAGCTGTCAGCGGCCCTGATGAGGCAGATGGTTTCTGTATTCCAGCACGTTCTTCTCTGACTAAAGGCAGTGACATTAGTGACGCCTGGCTATTGATGCCTTGCCAGGTGATCAGAAGCGGAGATAGCCGCCGGCCGATGATGGATAGATCTCTAGGCTATGCAACGGGACGGGTGTCTGACTGTCTGTATGTGTTACTTGCAAACTGAAGTGATAAGTGTGGCGTTTCTCTTGTCTTGCGGCTGTCATCTGTTTTTCCTGCCGCCAGCCAGTAACTGGTGAAATGTTTTCAAGCCTGCCCTCTGTTGGCGGTTAAGGAAGATGCATACAAACTGACGTCTGTCAGGGCCTGAATTGTTTTGAAAAGTATAAGGCTTGCCAGCTGGTGTGTGTAGCATTTTTTTCTTAAACTGTTGTTGGTATTTCACAAAATTCCCATAAAAATGTACCACCACCATCCATTTCAGGATTAATTGTTTAGATATTTTATTTGAAGAGGGTCCTACCTGCATATATGCATGCAATGCACCATTTGAACCGGATTTTTAACCGGATTCGTGATTGGATAGGAACCCAGTGTAATTGATTAAGGATAGGTGTGATGTGGGCCCTGCCGTTGCCACTCGTCTACCATATGGCTGACCCGGGTTGGATTCCTGTCCCCCGTCCTTTGCAGGCCCTTCCCCATCTCTCTCCCCACTCGCTTCCTGTCACCACCTTCACTGTCTTATCATAAATTAAGGATAGGTGTGATGTGATGCCAGGGTCTGTGTGTAAGTAGTCTTGCTGCTGAGTTCTCAATATTTATAGACAGTTAATCAACTTTGCAGGGAGACCAGTGAGTAGGGCATTGCAATAGTCCAGTCTGGAGGTTATGAAAGCGTGAATGAGGGTCTCAGCATAGGGTGAGTGAGGGACGGAGTCTGGAGATGGCTTTGAGGTGGGAAAAAAGCGGTTTTGGTAATGTGTTTTATATGGGATTCAAAGGAGAGAGAATAGTCAATGATAACGGCAAGATTTTTAACTTCAGAGGAAGTAGTGGTAAAATAGCCTAGCATGGAGAACTATGTCTGTTTGGGATTTTTATTCATTTTCAAACAGGACAGTGGGAGGTGACAGGAAACGAGATGGGAGAGAGAGACGGGAAAGAAATTGGGAAATGACCTGGGCCAGGAATCAAACCCAGGTCACCTGCATAGCAATCCAGTGCCCAGCCATTAAAGCCAAGGCTAGGCCTTCCTTATCCTTTTAAAAAAAACAATCAATTGATTATTTATTGAACTTTATATTATTCCAAGACAATCCTATAACAGTCTGAGATTCTTCCTTATACTGTCCTCATACGTGTATATTGTCAGATTAAGACCTCTTTGTAGCAGAATGTTGTGTACAGCGCCATGGCCTCAGAGCCTCTGAGAAGGAATCCAGGCCGAGCGAGGGAAGCACACCTGCCAGCTTGGCTTTGGGCCTGATCCAGATACATTCTGAGCTCCGCCGCAAGATTTCTATTTTTTACCTACGCAAACTTTTTCATCCACTGCTCCAGAGGAGTTTCATAATTAAAGTATGTGGGGAGGAGGGGAGACTACCCCTTCAGTGCTATTACCTCCACCTTAATCTTAGTTTAGATTGATTCTAGAGAGAGAGAGAGAGAGAGAGAGAGAGAGAGATTGTTTTGGCTGACTTATCTTTAGGATCCGCTGGCCCCAAAAAACAATTATTGACACGTCTTTGTCAGTATAGAGGTACGTTGTGAAGTGTGAACATATGCCATATCTTATTCTTATCGCAGCCATGTGTTACTTGTACCTGCAATATTGCCAAGCCAATAACAAGAAATAGTCCAGTGAGGAGGCTTATAATAGTCCCTGTAGGGCAGGGGTGGGGAACCTTTTTCATTTGAGGGGCCATTTCAAATTCCTCCGAGGGCCGTACTATGAACACAAACCAGAATTTCCCCCTGCACTTAAGGCCTATATTGAAGACAGCCACCTTAAAACAGACCCCACCCTCTCTAGGTCCACTGAATATAACTTAATTGTAGCCTATTGCATATGTAATTTCAAAGATTTCTTTACAAGACATGTCATGTTTCATGTGAAGCTAGATAACATTAAAATTATATTGGGGGTCGGATAAAACGGCCTCAAGGGCCGTAAATGGCCCTCGAGACATTCCCTATGTTCCCCACCCCTCCTGTATGTGTAGTAATGTTCCAGCAGTGAACACAGGGCACAGTAAACTATTCACAAACTCTCCCTTTTCATTCCTCTTACACACGAAATGTACTTTCTGTCAAACAATCAACAAAACAAACCAAACAAACAAACAAATTATAGTTTCCCTTGACATTATATTTAGCTTGAAGTCCCCGCCGAGGGAAAGGCAAAATGACGACAGTCCGGTATACCGAACAAAAGTGGCCATTTTGCTCACATGCGCCCTACTCTGCTGCGCGGTCTTTGTCCGAGCAAAGTCAATTGTCGGCAGGGCACTCTGTCATGGGGAAAACATCTCCACTGTGTGTGTGTGTGTGTGTATGTGTGTGTGTGTGTGTGTGTGTGTGTGTGTGTGTGTGTGTGTGTGTGTGTGTGTGTGTGTGTGTGTGTGTGTGTGTGTGTGTGTGTGTGTGTGTGTGTGTGTGTGTGTGTGTTGAGGGGGGGGGGGGGCACAGGGACGGCAAGGGAAGGGAAGAGAAGGGAAGGGAAGAGAAGGGGGGCCCCCTAATTGCTTTATGTAATAATACCCTGCATGGTGTATTACACACACTCCTGTCCTCTTGGTTCACATGGGAGATGGAGATGGGATGAGCCGTCAATCCACAACACTGATGATGGCACTCCTCTTCTCCTCCTCTCATCGGCTCCCTTCTTCATTAAAGCATAACATTAGCGTGTGTGTCCATGCCGTGTGTGTGTGTGTGTGTGTGTGTGTGTGTGTGTGTGTGTGTGTGTGTGTGAGAGAGAGAGAGAGAGATACAGAGAGAGAGAGAGAGAGAGAGAGAGAGAGAGAGAGAGAGAGAGAGAGAGAGAGAGAGAGAGAGAGAGAGAGAGAGAACACACAGAGAAAACAAAAACAAAGAGATAATTCATAGAGAGGGGCTGGGGGCTGTGTGAGAATAAGGTGGTGGAGGTGGTGTTGGAGGGGGGGGGTTCCATGTATGCACACACTACGCACATTGGGATAGGGGAGAAGGTAGGGGGGAAGCCTGTAGGGCCGGGCGCGGGCCAGTTCTGACGCGGTTGGTTCTGCAGTGCGGATTTGTGCAGGCCCCACATGTTGGAATGGCTTCTAGTCAGTATTTATAGTAACCGGCCGGCGGCCCTCCGCTGTGCTCACTCCTGCAGAGCTGAACTCAGAGCATGGAGAGGTGGAGAGAGAGAGAGAGAGAGAGAGAGGTGGAGAGAGAGAGGTGGAGAGAGAGAGAGAGAGACAGACAGACAGAGAGAGGTGGAGAGAGAGAGAGACAGACAGACAGAGAGAGAGAGACAGAGAAAGAAAGAGAGAGAGAATCAAAGGAGAGAAAGCGCAGCTGAGAGAAGAAAGGTATTGCTTTGATCACAGCTCTCTTATTCTTTCTTGACACAAGTGGCTGTGTCGCTTCAGCCTCTAAATTGTGTTTTCACAGAGAATGGTCTCACTGTGTGTGTGTGTGTGTGTGTGTGTGTGTGTGTGTGTGTGTGTGTGTGTGTGTGTGTGTGTGTGTGTGTGTGTGTGTGTGTGTGTGTGTGTGTGTGTGTGTGTGTGTGTGTGTGTGTGTGATAGATTGTGTGGGTGAGTGTATGTGTGTGTGGGGGTGTGTGTGCCTGTGTGTGTATGTGTGTGTGGGGGGTGTGTGTGTGTGCAAGTGTGTGTGTGTGTGTGTGTGTGTGTGTGTGTGTGTGTGTGTGTGTGTGTGTGTGTGTGTGTGTGTGTGTGTGTGTGTGTGTGTGTGTGTGTTTGTGTGTGTGTGTGTGTGTGGTGTGTGTGTGTGTGTGCGTGTGTGTGTGCCTGCGTGTGTGTGTGTGTGTGTGTGTGTGTGTGTGTGTGTGTGTGTGTGTGTGTGTGTGTGTGTGTGTGTGTGTGTGTGTGTGTGTGTATGTACCGTACGTCTGTGAATGCATGTGTAACCCCTATGAAGGCTATGTGTGAGTGTCTGTGTGTTATACATGCATGGCCTGCTTCTCTCGAGCAGGATAATTTCACTTTTCCAAACAGGCTTCATAATGCCGGATTTGAAGTTTTGAAGTATTAAGCTGTCAGAAGCCACTGCGCCCTCAGTGCCTGGATTTAGCTCCGGGGCGATCGCCGGCTTTGAAGTGTAGATTACAGGGAGTTATTCTAATGGGCCTTAATTCAGGCCGAGAGAGAGCCCATGTCTGCAGACGTCTTTTGGTGGGGGGGAGTTGGGCAGGGGCGGATTAATGCACAGGCTAGATATAGCTGCAGCCTAGGGGGCCCCACCTGCCAGGGGGCCCCTGAAAGTAAAAAATTGCAGAATTGTGACAAGATGCAAGATTGAAAATTTCATCCTTCGTGTTGAGTATAGTTGCTGGACATGTTATCCTTAATTCCTAGTTTGTAATTATGACACTGTCTATGTAAATTTGTCACGAAATTTGCCTTCACGGGGGGCCCATAGCAACCTACAGCCTAGGGGCCCCAGGCCATCTTAATCCCGGCCTGGTGGAGGAAAAGAGAACAGCGGCCTGGGGTGGAATAGAGACTCTCTCCTCTCTCTGCTGCGTATTAGACTCTCTCTCTCTTACCACCACCTGCAACTTGTGTGGGGAGGGGAAGGGAATGTTGAAGGACGCTTTTATTTTGGGCGACTTGGCAGGCTTGTGTGAACTGCTGCTTCCCTTATCTCAGAAGGATCTGCACTAAAGCTATGCACCTACTGCATGCACCGAAACCATGTGCAGACGTCCTTTTGATTGTACGTGCGTATGCACACAAACTCACACACACACACACACAAACATCTGTGTATACAAATGCACACGCACACACGTATATACATATACAAATACAAATACAGAGAAAAGCACATTTGCAAACAGACAAGGACACACACACACACACACACACACACACACACACACACACACACACACACACACACACACACACACACACACACACACACACACACACACACACACACACACACACACACACACACACACACACACACACACACACACACACACAGTACCAAAAACACACACCTTCAGTTTATGACGTAAACTCCATGGAAGTCGCCTCCCAGCGTGAATCTGATAAAGCCTATACTCTCACTTCATGTGCCCTCGAAGCAGTTTCTCTTCCCCTCCAGGGAGGGCCAATCACATCGCTTCGAGAGGAAGGAAGGAAGATCACAATTGCCCACAATCACGCATGCATGCGTGTCATGCCAGTATTAACATAAAAGGTGTGGATCACGAAACCTCTAGATTAGTGTTTTTCTACGGGGGCGGCACAGCTCCCCAGGGGGGCGTTGGGGAGCTCTAGGGGGGCGTTGAGAATAATTCAGTTGAGAGGGGCGGGGCTTAGTTGTCATTGGGGGCATTAGTCCATTTCCTTTTTTTTAAACGAAGGGGGGTGTTGGCAGGCTTATGATGAGGTTAGGGGGGCGTTGGGAGGCTTAGGATGAGGTTCAGGGGGCATTGAGAACCACTGCTCTAGGTATTCAGTAGCTCACTACTGTAAGTACTTACCTGCCCTATATTTAAAAGGGAATTGAGACACGGGAAGCACCCAAAATATTGCAGTAACAGAAAAGGGAGAAGCAAAGAGTTAACATGTGGGATAAACTGTATGCATTTTGACACACCATGTACATCCTGGTCAAAAAGAGTTCTGTGATGTGTTTTTATGTATTATTTGTTGGCCTTTCAAGACTTTTTTTTCCTGTGACAGGAAAGAAGTGAGGGAGTGAGGGGGGATAGGCTAAGGATCAGGAAATGACCTCTGGCCAGAATCAAACCTGGGTCCCCTGTGCCACAGTATGGGGAGTCAACTGTTGGAGCCACTGATATGCCCTACACTGGTTTACCCCCTTAGCGCAGAGCCTCTATACAGGGGTCCCCAACCTTTATGGGTCTGAGGGCTAACCCGAGGGCTACTTGTCTTGACATCTTTCTCAAGTCACACTATGATTGAATGATAATTTGCTTATACAGTAGGTTATAATGATATTTTCTTTATATGTTATAAATATAAATATGATATTAAATATAGATATCATATTGAGATGAAGAAAAACATTTGTGATTAAATTCTTGTAGTCGTCACTGTTTAATAACATCCTTGGTGGGCAGGCACCACAGAAGCCCCTGGAGGGCTACCTGGCGCCCACGGGCACCACATTGGTGAATTACATAGGCCTACCTAGTTTTACCTTTCCAATTAGGGCAATTGGACAGGTAAAACCAGGTAATTTGAAATCTGTGGCACTGGATTGTAGCTTTTGAATCCAGGTTTCCCATTGTCTTAAAACAGAGGTGGACAAACACTGTGACACATTTGCCCAAGCCAATGTAATGAACCAGCTGATCCTAATTACTACTTAAGACAGATTGATGAGGTAATTAGTGAAATCACCTGTATAGGGAGCACAAACAGAAGGAATATCTAAGCACTAAGCAGGGTGTGTATTCAGTCGATCCACTTACGCAGACTTCAGTCTCGGGACAGACTGATGGTCAAACTGCTATATTCAGGCAAAATTGCTGTTTTGCAACACAATATCAATTCCTTGCTGCCTTGGACCACTGCTAGAATCAAGCAAGAGATTGCAAAGCTGCATGACTGTTATATTTGTGTTTTTCACCTGTGGGCCTACAATTCATGGAGGAACATCTGTACTAAAGCTGTGAATGCTCCTTGGAATGACTAGGCTACAAAGCAGTCAATACAACTGTATCGAAGAGTGCCATTACTTCTTTATCCCATCGCCTGTGGTATTTCACTTTACTCTTATCAGATGAGTACCATAACTTACCTGAGAGGCCCTTGGCAATGAACTCTGGACCTGGTGGTACCCACGACATACCTAGAAGTCACTTAAGTACAGGTTTTGGGAAGCCACTCTTTCCAACATCACATACAGTTGTATTGTATGTACTCTATTGAACTACTGCAGGGATTTCTTGAAAAAACACAAGTCATTCCAGGGAGCATTCACAGCTTTAGCACAGATGTTCCACCAGGTATTAACAGCTACCTGTACAATCCTGTAGGCCCACAGGTGAAACACACAAAAGTAATACAGCTTCGCATTCTCTTGCTTGATACTAGCAGTGGGTCAGCTGGTTCGTTATATTGTCTATATTTGGAATATGTGGCACTAGACTCCAGCTTTGGAATCCAGGTTGCCCATCACTATCACCATTGTTTTGTATTTTCATGGGCCTGGTGGACCCAGTAGAATTCATCTAGATTTCAAAATATTTTACACAGTGATTTTACGGTGCATAGAACATTTTTTATCACACAGCGGAGGCAATATGTTTTTATTGGGTAGCTTGATGCACCGAAATGTCCATTTCTATTCAGGGCTGGACTGGGGGATAAATAGGGCCTGGGCACTTTTGGATTTAACGGGCTCCCTCATTATTATTAGTGGCGCAGAACTGACTCACCGGTGGGCCCCGCACCCTCGTGGGCTCCTATTTTCAGTAATGTAAAAAAAAAATGGGGGGCCCAAGAGGGTGCAGGGCCCACCAGAAAATGCCCGCTATGCCAGATATCCAGTCCAGCCCTGTTTCTATTCCAAGATTTTGACTATCACCATATTTTCTATTTTCATGGGGCTGGTGGCCCCGGTAGACTTCATCCAAATTTCAAAATATTTTACACAGTGTGTTTTACTGGGTGTAGAACATTTTTACTATAGGGCCCAAGGCAATATTTTTTCATAGGGGGCATTTGATGCACCCTAGTGTGTGTGTGTGTGTGTGTGTGTGTGTGTGTGTGTGTGTGTGTGTGTGTGTGTGTGTGTGTGTGTGTGTGTGTGTGTGTGTGTGTGTGTGTGTGTGTGTGTGTGTGTGTGTGTGTGTGTGTGTCTGTGTGTGCACACACGTGCATGCGTGGATTGGATTAATTTACAGCAACACACACTCTACACCAGGGGTGTCAAACTCAAATTGACTGAGGGTCAAAATCAAAATCTGGAAAGAAGTCGCGGGCCGAACTCCTCAGGTATTTTTAAAAATGGACTAAAATTGTGCATGCATGCACTTCATACTCATAGTAAAATTTCACAGACACTCTTTCACATTATATTTGTTAGTTCAAATGTGTCTACACATCCTGTGACACAGCAAATTTCATGTTCAAGTCATATTGTGCTATACATTGATGGTGTATGTGGGCCAACTGTAATAGACATTTGAAATGATCTCGCGGGCCGAATAAAATGGCTCCGCGGGCCAAATTTGGCCCCCGGGCCTGAGTTTGACATCCCTGCTCTACACCTTCAGCACCTGTGAGCATTCACAGTGTCTCAAAACAACAGCTCTGGTCTGATGACATAGCCTACTATTACTATAGTGGCTCCCACAACTCCTGAAGGTTGGGAAGCCAGACATACAGTAAAACAACACTACACCACAATGATTTTTTTCTCTTCTTTGTTTTTAAAGTAAGAAGTCTTCAAACCACCTGTTTTGACTGCGACCAGTGTAGGATAACACCTTGTATTGAGGTGGTGGTGGTGGTGGTGGTGGTGTGTGTGTGTGGGGGGGGGGTGTTGACTATGGGGTTCGGGGGGAGACTAAGCGAGGCAAAGGCGTGGCGGGGTAGAGGGGAACAGACCACCCGAAATAAAACGAAGCAATCAAAGGCTTCTTTCCCCTCAGCTAAAAGTTGGACTTTAATCACACAAACAGAAGCTTATGTGACGAGAGAGGAGAAAGAGAGAGAGAGAGAGAGAGAGAGAGAGAGAGAGAGAGAGAGAGAGAGAGAGAGAGAGAGAGAGAGAGAGAGAGAGAGAGAGAGAGAGAGAGAGCAACTCCACCTGGCAGAGAGAGAGTAAGAAAGACAGAGAGAGGGGGGGGGAGAGATTCCACCTGGCAGTAGCAAGCCGAGCAGAGAGAGAGAGAGAGAGAGAGAGAGAGAGAGAGAGAGAGAGAGAGAGAGAGAGAGAGAGAGAGAGAGAGAGAGAGAGAGAGATTGCAGAGGAGAGGGAGACACCCTCCGGGACTCTACCGCTCTCAAATGTGTGAGTGTAAGCGAGCCAGCGGAAAAAAGATCTTATCCTCCGACTCCGCTACTTCAAGAAGTTGCCGCACGGCATCCACTGCATTGGGGGATGGATGGGGGATAGGGTGGGGTCGAGAGGCAAAGGGTGTGTGTGTGTGTGTGTGTGTGTGTGTGTGTGTGTGTGTGTGTGTGTGTGTGTGTGTGTGTGTGCGTGTGCGTGTGCGTGTGCGTGTGTGTGTGTGTGTGTGTGTGTGTGTGTGTGTGTGCGCGCGTGTGCATGCGTGTGTGTGTGTGTGTGTGTGTGTGTGAAAGCACTTTAGGTTTGCATTGTGTGCGTCTTATTTACATGCTTGAGACTAGTGAACACAGAGTATGTCTTGGTTGATGAATATCATTGTATGACATATACAAAGTACATTTAGTGTATATGTGTGTGCGTGCCTGCGTGCGCCCATGCGTGCGTGCCTGTGTGCCTGCGTGCCTGCGTGCCTGCGTGCGTGTGTGTGGGCCTACTCCTCACATCCTGTTTGGCAGTTCCGTGTGTGGGGGATGGATGGGTAACTCCTTTCATGGGAAGATCTTCACTGTAAACAAGCATATTTGCACAGAGCAGGATCATATGGCCATGGTGATCACACCATCAACACAGCAACTACACCCTAAACATGATTTAATGTCATCCAAACCAGCGTGAGGTTACGTTTGAGTGAAATGACATCATCAGAACCGTTTTCCACATGTCTATTTGGAGTTGCTTAATGAGAGGAGAGGTCACGGCCGCGTGTTTTCCCCAAGGAGGTGATGACATGAGTGTAATGCAGTGTTTCCCCACCAGGGGTTTGTGCCACGCGAGCATATTCCAGGGCAGGACTGTAAAGTAACTTTTTTCTTCGCCAGCCAAAATGGCTAATAGATGTTAGCACAGACTCACTAATGGGTCAAAGTAGCTTGTAAGTTGGCCTATTCTACCAACCAAACTCAAATTTCAACAGCATTTGCTCCAGGGGGTACGTGGAAAAAATGATTGTGATAAATGTATGGAGCACATTGAAATTGGGATGGAGGAAAAGACAATGAGGCCTACTCATGGTATGAGAAAACAAGTCCGACAGGCGGACACAGATGTGTCCGTCTAAAACTCTGCCGCCTTGTGGACACAGGAGGGAATTTCAATTTAAAGAATGCGTTTCAGACGGATGGACGGACAGACAGACAGACGGACGGACATACCCTCTTATAGAGATGCTAGGACGCATCTAAAAAGGGCTTAGGGGGTACACAAGACAAAAAAGGTTGCACATAACGCCCATAATCTGATGAATATGGTGTGTACTAGACCTAACCTCCTTCTCCTACTCAACCTCTTCTGTCTTTCATGTAAGCTCATTCATCTTCAAACAAAAGGGTAGTTCCTCGCGCTTCTGCTTTATCATCTGGTGCATCGACGGGAGAGAGGCAGGAAATCTTCACTAGAAGGACAACACCGGAGCAGCACAGATGTAATTCTTTGTATTTTTTATTCAAGTGCACAACATGACTAACGTTTCGATGGATAGACCATCTTCATCAGAGTCCATGAGTGGAATGGAGAGAAGAGCCTAATTATCTGAGGCCCTGATTCAGCAGGTGTAGGCCTATGCACCGTGGCATTAGGCTATTGGTCCTTCTCCCAAGGTCTCACTCAGGTTGCCCACACCCACAAACTATTTACAAAAACAAAAACAAGGCACATATAAAGATGCAAATATAAGTAAAATTACATATGAAATTACATATGTATTTATTTTTCAATTATAGGGCTTTTGGGATTCCTTTCTTGGTTCCTCATTCATCTTCATTTTGTCAACTCTGGGTGTGGGGTCCAGATGAAGAATTTATTGATTTTATTTTCACTTAAACCTTTAACCTGTTAAGGCACAGTGTTATACATTTCCTGCTACCAGAATGGCAATGACCAAGTTGTACAGAATGGCAATGACCAAGTTGTCATAGTGGTGTAGTAGGATCAGTAAAGGATACTCTCTACTCTACTCTACTCTTCTAAGGTAGTTAACTTCTACATTTCCATTACAGCGCTCCACGGGTGGAACAGCGTGCATGCATTTAGGGACTACAACGATGGGACATGCATGTGTCCTCTCCTCAGCAGTAATCAATTGATTATGGCATGTACGTACTACGTCCATCACCGTCACCTGTCCTGTCTTGCACTTTATGTCGGCCTGTAAAATGCCAGTCCTGTGTATGTCTTTGTCTTGGTATGGTATATTATACACTCACCGGCCACTACATTAGGAACACCTGTTACAACCGCTCTTTGAGGCAAATTTCTGATCAGCCAATCACATGGTGGCAACTCAATGCTTTTTTTTCTTATGGCTGAGATGATCTGATGCAGTTCAAACTGAGCATCATAATGTGGAAGAAAGGTTATTGAAATTACTTTGAACATGGCATGGCTGTCCAGCTGAAAGGGCTTGATTTGAGTATTTCAGAAAATACTGATCTACTGGGATATTCACGCACAACCATCTCTAGGGTTTACAAAGAATGGTACAAAAAAGACAAAAAAATGCAGTGAGCAGCGATTCTGTGGGCAAAAATGCCTTGTTGATGGTAGAGGTCAGAGGAAAATTACCAGACTGATTTGAGCTGATACAAAGGCAACATTAAGTCCAATAACCACTCATTACAACCGAGGTATGCATAAGAGAATCCCTGATTACATAGGACATCAAATCTTGAGGCAAATGGGCTATAGCAGCAGAAAACCACATTTGGTGCCACTCCTGTCAGCTAAGAACAGGAAAATGAGGCAACAATTTGGACAGGCTCACCATAAACGACGCTAGAAGATCGGAAAAATGTTGCCTGGTGAGTCTTGATGAGTTTTGATATCAACTGCAACAGTCAGGTGGAATGGTCAGAATTTAGCTTCAACAACATGAAAACATGGGTCAACCCTGCCTTACATCAACGTTTCAGGCTGGGGATATAATGGCATAAATTATAATGACATATTTTCTCCGCACAATTTCGGCCAATTAGTACCAATTTATCTTAGTTGGAATGCCACAGCCTACCCAATTACTGTTGCAGGCAGTTCAGGCAGTTCTGAAGGCAAAAGGGGGTCCAACCCAGCACTAGAGAGGTGTTCCTAATTAAGTGGCCGGTGAGTGTATATATAGAGAGACGTAATTTTCTTTTACTTGTATGACTATGTGCATATGAAGAAAGTGACAGTGAAAGCTGACTTCACTTGACTTGACTTGAAGTCCTAACTAAGCTCTCTATTCTCCTTCCCTTCCTCCTCGTTCCTCCTTTTCTTCCCCTCCACTCCACCCATGTTTCTTTTGATGTAGGTCATGCTTCTTCACTCTAGTCATTATGGCCGGCCCTGGCTACAGAGGTGACTCAGGTCACAGCACAGGAATGCTGCTCAGCCTTTATTCAATCGTGACCTTTTGACCCTCGTGGCCAAGGTAGAATAGCAGCACTGGTGTAGTCTACGTAGAACGCAGGTATACGCAGTATACCAGCTTCAAAATGTAAGGGATTTCAGTATACACACTTAAAATTGATTGATCCATTATTTAGAATAGCACAAATATATACAGTGTACCCACCTCAAAAAATGCTCAAATATACAGTATACCCAGGATGCTATTTGTAGGGTGGGATGGGGGGGATTGTCCCCTTCTTCTGGTTTTGATATTGTCACTTTTTCTAGATGATTTTAATCATAGTTTAATGTAACTCCATTGATATTGCTTGAAATCTGAAACATATCCCCCCTCCTGATTTTCTGACAAATGGCACCCTGAGTATACCCACCACAAAAAAGTAGGCTGCACCACTGAATAGCAGCAGTGTTTGACCTCAACATCCTAGTGATTAGCAGTGATGCAATGTACAGGTCTTTGCTGCTGATAGCCTATCACACAACAGGGCTAGCTAGTAATGAAATGTGATAGCAAGCGGAGGTGTCAAAAGTAAAAGTAAAAGTAAAAGTAAGAAAGGAAATATAGTTTCCTTCCAACACAGGTAACTTATATGAGTAAAAAGTAGATATGTGTACTTGTCTTATGATCAGCTGACTCTGCACTGGTTGGATCAAGTTTGTGGGGTGGGTTCTTGTTAGGTTTTTAGTGTTTTTCAGTAACAACAGTATCTACCTCATTAGGTACAATGGAGTAAGTGGTGTAACAACTATGCAATATCATTGGGTAGTGTTGTACCTACACCATGAATTCACTTGTACTTTTACTTTTCACAGCTCTGATCGCAAGTAATAATGAAAAGGAAAACACTCCGTATACTTTAGAGAAAGTCCTGATATTAAAAACAGGGCATGGAGACGTTTACCATTTATCATTTATTTTCATTTGAATGCTGCCTTTTGCTGTTTCATGTCATTGCAACGGACTAACTCAGAGTCAATCCTCTTGAAGCACACACATTTGGTATGACCTCATGGCCATTTTTCATTTTATGGTGGAAATTCCCTTCAAATCTCAAGTAACAGCTGTTCCCGACCCGCCAGGTTGGTGGGGGAAGTAATCAACCAGTGCTCTCCCCCATCCTCCTCCATGACTGAGGTACCCTGAGCATGGTACCGTCCCACCGCACTGCTCCTCATGGGGCGCCACTGAGGGCTGCCCCCTTGCACGGGTGAGGCATAAATGCAATTTCGTTGTGTACAGTGTGCACTTGTGTGCTGTGGAGTGCTGTGTCACAATGACAATGTGAGTTGGAGTTTCCCAATGGGCTTTCACTTTTCACTGTCACTTTCTTTAACAGTTGTGTCGGAAGGCCAGAGTCAAAGGGAAGGGCAACTGATTTGCTACGGGTACTTGCAGATATTCATTTAGCAAAAAGCAGATAATTTAGGCTGTTAACACGTATTGTTTTTCTGGATGCGTTTTGCCTTCTCTCTCTACGAGTGAAAAAGGAATGTCGCTCTCTGAGACGTCCCCCATTTGTTTTCGCTTTTCTTCTTTTTTAAAAAATGTGTAGAGCTAAGAGCTAGACACAATATGGAGCGTCAAAGTGGCTGGTGCTGAAGAGAACCCTCAGATGTTCACCATATGATCATCTAGCTAGCTGTTCTGCGATCATGCTGGAACGCTCCGTGGTGGCACTGCAGCAGCAGTAGCCAGGGCCGCTGACATATTTCGCTGGGCCCAGGACAAAGTCAACTGAAAAGGCCCCGTACCCAGTATATGCAATGTAATGGGCACCCAATTCTGGGCCCCCTATGTCCCCGGGCCCGGGACAACATCCCCCTTTGTCCCTCTCTGTCGGCGGGCCTGGCAGTAGCACTCAGGGAAACTGACAGGAGGGGGGCAAAGGGGTCAGTTGTCCCAGGCCCAGGGTGAGACAAGACCCCAGAAATGAGTTCTCATATGTGTATGCATTTACAGAGGGGCCCTTTCAGATGATTTTGTCCCGGGCCTGACCAAAGCTGTCAGCGGCCCTGGCAGCAGCAGCGGTAGTGGAAGTGGTGGTGGTAGTGGTGGTGGAGATCTCCTGAGGGCAAAGAGAGGAACAGAACACTGAGTACTCGTCCGTCCCGACGCCGGGTCCTGTCACATACTGCTCCGTTCCATCCCAGGGATTGCTGGTTTTTAAAAGCCGAGTTGGGTTACACAGAGAGTGAGGCGTTCAGAGAGAGAGAGAGAGAGAGAGAGAGAGAGAGAGAGAGAGAGAGAGAGAGAGAGAGAGAGAGAGAGAGAGATCTGGTGCTGTTTGCTAAACATCTCTTCAAAGTCTCCCCATGTCTCCCCTGCAGAGTCGAGCTCCTTTGCCTGCAGTAGTGTATAACGTGTTGAAGCTGTACATATTTCATCATGTTTAAGTTCAATTCCACTTTTTTACCACAACAAAAAGCAATGACTTCATATTTGTCCAGAGGCGTCTGCACTTTGTTTCCACAACAATTGTCACCTAAAAATGTGACAATGATATCATGTGTTTCGGCATTCATGGTCATGATTGGGATGAGTCTTAATGTAAAATGCATGTTTTTTTTCTTCTCTGTCACATTCAACTACATATTGAAAGCAGGGCCTCTGAGCTTTCGCAGGGCCCAGAACAATGTAATCTGCAAGGGCCCCCCCACCCAATACATGCAATGTAATAAGGACCCAATTTTGGGCTCCCTATCACCCTGGGCCTAGGCCAACATACCCCTTTGCCCCCTCCTGTTGGCGGACCTGATTGAAAGTATTATTGACTCTACTGCAATACACAAATTTAATATATTCAGTTTTGCATGTGGCTTGGCAAAGTGGTGTTTTGTTTTGTTATGTTTCACTTATTTAACAGATCACTGTGGAATAGGATGAAGGTCTGTAACATTCAACATCAATTTCTTCTGGAAATGCACATGATATTCACCCAGCTGCAATTCAGGCATTTTTTTGAGGATCTGAGTCTGCACGTTGGGTGGCAGGGCAGTATTCTATTTGGTCGGCATTTTTTTTTTTACATTTTGCAGACGAAGACAAAGTTTAGTCACATCAGTCAACAATGACTCAACATCAATTACATATTGAAAAATACTATACTATTCACTCTACTCTACTGCAATACAAGCATTTGACACATTCAAGTATATTGTTTGGCAAAGCAGTGTTTTGTTTCGTTTCAGTTTTTTTCATAGTTTGGAGGAGGCTTTAGCAGAGGGGTTGTTTGTGATGTGTGAGCATGACTACAGATTTTTGCTTTTGTTTTGCCTTTTTAAAGGGACAGTTTGGTCAATTTCAACATGCAGTTGTATTGCTCACGCTACCCTTGACTTGTCAGTACCTGGTGATGCCACATTTTTCGGCTCAGCCCTTTCCGAGATATGAGCAATTCTAATGGGGGCAGCGTTTGTTTACATTTTTTAAAAATGAAACATAGGCCAACTCCAAATATTTTCCCAAAAGGTACTGCTGTTTGCTAGTTGTCTGCTGATGTTTTATAACCTTTTGGATGTTTTTGGGAATAAATAAAAATGTTTTTTTGAAATGTAAACAAAGAGCTGCCCCCATTACAATGACCAGGATCTCGGAAACGGCTGAAGAAGAAGAAAAAAAAATCTCAGGCACTGACAAGTCCAGGGTAGTGTGAGCATTACAACTGCATGTTGAAATTGACCAAACTGTCCCTTTAATAGGAGAAAGTTGCCAGTGAAAGGGCTGCGATGTGAATGTGCCATGTGTGTGTGTGTGCAAGCTATTGTTTTTGCTTTGCCGTTTTAATAGTTTGGAGGAGAGGTCCTCTGAGCCTTAGCAAAACAAGGGGCTGTGTGTGTGTGTGTGTGCGTGCGTGCATGCGTGTGTGTGTACTGTATGACTGTTCAAGGTCTGGGCTGCCATAGTCTGTCTGTGAGGCGGACCAGCAGCTGCAGGATCTGGATTATCTGTGGTTGAGGTGGTGGTGGTGGTGGTGGTTGTTGAGGTGGTGGTGGTGGTGCTGGTGCTGGTGCTGTTGATGGTGGTGGTGCTGGTGGTAGTGGTGGTGCTGGTGGTGGTGGTGGTAATAGTGGTGGTGGTGCTTGTGGTGGTTGTGGTGGTGGTGGTACTAGTGGTGGTGGTGCTGGTGGTGCTTGCGGTGGTGATGGTGGTGGTAATGGTGGTGATGGTGGTGGTGGTGGTGGTACTAGTGGTTGTGGTGCTGGTTGTGCTGGTGCTGGTGGTGGTGGTGGTGGTGATGGTGGTGGTGGTGGTGATGGTGGTGGTGATGGTGGTGGTGGTGGTACTAGTGGTTGTGGTGCTGGTTGTGCTGCTGGTGGTGGTGGTGGTGGTGGTGGTGGTGCTGGTTGTGCTGGTGCTGGTGGTGGTGGCGGGTGTGCTGATGGTGGTGGTGGTGGTGGTGGTGGTGGTGGTGGTGGGGGGGTGGAATGGTGGTGGTGGTGATGGTGGTGGTGGTGGTGGTGGTGCACGTGGTGGTGATGTTGATGGTGCTGGTGGTGGTGGTGCTAGCAGTGGTGGTGGTGGTGATGGTGATGGTGATGATGATGATGATGGTGATGGTGGTAGTGGTGGTGGTTTTATTTTAAGGCCAGCGTGGCGCTCAGTCCACATACAAACAGCCGTTGACTCTGGAATAGATCTGACTGAACCCAGATCAGCAAAAGCTGTCAGCGGCCCTGGCCAGGGGCACTGGTACAAATTGTGGGCCCCCGAATGGAAAATAATTTTGCCACCCCACCCCCCCAGCTCAACATTAATCCTCTGAGTTCTCCCTCTGCAGGCAGACGAGAGTCAAGCCACAAAGTCAATATGAAGCCTTGGCTTTAGTTTGCAGCAGTACAGGGCTAAAGACAGAGTATAGAATGGAAATGCTGTACAAAGGTTGCGGTGGGTGGAGGAACAGAATCGACTGTGATTAAAGTGAAGAAAATAATGAGTGGGACCATTACTGTCAGTCCTCCTCCTGACTGTGTGGCAAGGGGGGTGGTGGTGGTGGGTGCAAGGGTGGGGGGTGCAGGGGCCGGGGCAGCATGGTGGTTGGCACCGGCTGGCAGGGAGAGAGAGAAAGGGCCAGGGAAGGCAGGCCGGGCAGGCTGTGAGCGCACTGGAATGGAATGGCACTGCCCTAGGACAGACGATCTAGACTAGTGTTTCTCAATGGGGGCGGTACAGCCCCCCCAGGGGGCGTTGGGGGGCACTAGGGGGGCGTTCCGAAGGATACAGCTGAGAGGGGACAGTGCTTAGTTGTCATTGGGGGGCATTAGTCAATTTAATTTTTTACAACTAAGGGGGCATTGTCAGGTTTATGGGGGCATTTGGAGGCTTGTGATGAGACCAAGGGGGCGTTTGTTAAAAAAAGGTTGAGAACCGCTGATCTAGACAGAAGTGGCTGTCCGTCTGCCAACATCATGAAGACCAGAATCAAGTGCAACAGGAGAGGCCCTACCAACCCCCTGAAACAAACAAAGAATAATCCCACCACACAAACAAATAACGAGAGAGAGAGAGAGAGAGAGAGAGAGAGAGAGAGAGAGAGAGAGAGAGAGAGAGAGAGAGAGAGAGAGAGAGAGAGAGAGAGAGAGAGAGAGAGAGAGAGAGAGATTAAGAGAGATTCAATATGACATATTTTTATGCAATTACATCGCTCCTCTCTAATTCTCCATTCAGCTGTCAACCAGCCTTCTTAGTTCTCTAACATGTAAAAGTAAATATGTAATCACATTTGCCTTCTTTTTCTCATGTCGCATCTCAATCTGTAGAGAATTCAGTCCAACATTAGTGGTGTGTGCTGCCAGCAACAGAAAGTTTCTCTCCATCCATTTTCTGACATTGAACTGCATGAGAGGCATTTTTCACAGTTGCCATGGCAGCGTTCAGGTCCACTGAACACGTACCTAAGAGGAATTGTGTAACGTCGTGTTTTTGGCCAAAGCTCTGATCTGAGTGGTTCTGAAAAGTGAAGTATGAGAGGTTAGAGATTTCTTTCTGACCCTGAGAAGTGGAAAGAAACAAGTGTCACATTCCAAATCTTTTGGCCAAGCTATTATTGCCTACACACATTAGGAAAACAAAATCAAACTGAAGAAGAAGAAGAAGAAGAAGAAGAAGAAGAAGAAGAAGAAGAAGAAGAAGAAGAAGAAGAAGAAGAAGAAGAAGAAGAAGAAGAAGAAGAAGAAGAAGAAAACACTACCCCTACTTAGTATCTGCACTTGTTCTGTATTGTTCTGATTATGTCCTTGATTGTAAGTTGCTTTGGTTAAAAAGCATCTGCCAAATGTAATGTAATGTAATGTAATGTCATGATGATGGTGATGATGATGGTGATGATGATCACCATCGTGGTTCTGAGTAAGGTTGAGGTCATTCTCTAATAAAACAGAAAGAAACTGCAGTCCATCTTTGTACTAAAAGCCAAAGGAGCAAGGTATTGTTTTAGGAGCAACAGTAGCTACGTTAACATGAGACATTTAATTCAGAATTATCTGACTTTAATCCTGAATAAAACTTAATTCCACTTTGAAAACATTATGTAGGCTAAACACCTCTTCATTCGGAATTAAATGAGAGGTCAAAGTAAACTCGACTGAACTAATTAAAATCGGAATTATTAATTCGGAATTAAAAACGCCATGTAAACGTAGCCATTGTCAGATGTAACTGGCTCTATACATGACTGGAGAATAAAACACTACCCCTTAACCCTCAGAGTCGAACCCCAAAACCCTGCCACAGGTGCAGGTAACTCCATACTGTAGGCCCATAAGCACATGCCTCTGTGCAGGGCCAGATTAACGCACAGGATATGGCTAGCCTAGGGGCCACCTGCCACAATTTTGTTGTGCTCGTCACAATGACAAACAAAATATATTCTATTCTATTCTATTATCCAAAAGTTAAAAATTGTAGAATTGTGACAAGATGCAATATTGAAAAAATCATCTGTCATTTTGAGTACAGTGTGTAGACATGTAGACATGCAGACATGTTATTATTAAATTCCTTGATTGTAATTATGACACTGTCTATGTACATTTGTGACGACATTTGCATTCCAGGGGGCCCCCACAGCAGCCTACAGTATAGCCTAGGGGCCCCAGTCCATCTTACCCGGCCCTGCCTCTCTGGCCTGGTCTTGGAAGAGTCCACCCTCCCTCCACATATTTGGGCCTGAATTCAGTTGAGGGTTTGGGCGTTGGGCCAATAGTCTGTGCCGGCCACCCCCACAGGGAGACCTGTCCTCTCTGGCTGACACGTCCAGTCGTAACCAGGGTTGCCAGATGACACTGATGATTTCCAGCCCAAAAAATGCTCAAAACCCGCCTGGAAGTACTAATTCCTGTCCAATTTGAACTAAACTATTGATTTCTATGGCAATAAATCTGCAGCAAACCCATCCAAATGCCCTTTTTCAGCCTTGTTTACCCGCAGCTGGTCATCCTAAGCAGCCCAATAGGGTGGGAAACCGCCAAATCTGGCAACACTGGTTGTAACCCCCCCAGCCCATGGAGGGGGGTTTGGGATTAAACTGTTACGTGAGTCATTAGGGCAAGAGTGAGGCATTTGGAGTCTCAGAGCAGCAGGGTAAAAGGCATGTGAAAAATCTGGGAAACACAGCCAGTGGCCCAGCGAGACACTGATAACAGCCTGTGCTGGGCTGGCATGCTTGGTGGCTTTTGCTGCTGGTGGTGGTGGAAGCAATGACGGAAATAAGAACATTTTTGTGGGGAGTTTTCGACAGAGGAATACTTACCTTACTCTGACCCAGGTTAATATGATGTCAAAAAAACATCAAATAACTACCTTAAAGGTGCACTGTGTGATATTTTAGCAAATTATTTCCAGAATTATTGCTGCCCATTCACAAATGCTACCTTTTTCATGAATACTTATCACCACCATCAATTTCTAAAAGTTCTCAGAGGAACCTACATGTGACTCTGTGGTACCAAAGGTTATTTGAGGGACCTTCAGAATACCACTGTTGATGAGACTCTAAAGGTTCTCTAAAGGCTTTTTTTCCACTTCCGGTTCTCTGGCCTACAGCTCCACACAGCGCGACTCGGCCACCACTTTTTGCTTTATGATTGAGCTGTGTCGTGCCTAATCAAAAAGCAAAAAGTGGCGGCCAACTCGTCGCGCTGTGTCGAGCTGTAGGCCTACCAGACAACCAGCAGAGGAAAAGAGCCTAAAGGAACCTTTGGGTTCTTCACAGAGTCCATCAGAGAACTTTTAGGGTACTTCAAAGAACGTTCACCCGTAATGCAACTGAAGGTTCTTGGAGAAACCATCACTGTTTTACAGTGCATCCTGTAATTTAATATTTAAAATGTCTGTAGAAAGCAGAATGTACAGTACATGTTTTGCAGAATATACGGCACTGTGTGTTGAGTGTTTCGCAGATGGACATCTAAAGGTATTTGTTTAGAGAGGCACGCACTGGAAACAAAACATTTCCCATGTGAGGTCGTGTTTTTTATTTTTTTATTTTGTCATGCTCGCTTGTTAATTACAGACCGCTGCCAGCCTTGAGATGAATAAGAGGGACCAGGATTCGCTGCGCTGGTATTTTTACATTTAAATTACATCATTCACAATGTCAAAAAGACAAGGCGGCAAAGTATGGTTTCTTGGTAGACAAACTTGACTTCATCGACTTAGAGATATTTTGGCATGCCGGAAAACATACAGTTACAGCAGCAACTTGTGCAGATGTTTTCAAGTTCCATAAATGACTGTGAGGGCTACGGTGGAACTTTGTAAATGAGAAAATGAAAGTTTACCGTTGACCTCCAGACTGTCTCTACTGCCAATGTACACTTGTCTCACTATCAGGTTTTATCCAACAAAACGTCAAAAACATTACATTGCACAGGAATCAAATACTATAAATATTGTCTACACAATTCAAGTATAGCTGACTTACATTACATGACACAAATTCTGTATGTGTATGTGTACTGTCTATGTCTAATTGTCTATGTCCTCACCTAAAGTCTACGTCTATGTCTGCATGGGAAAGTAAGAAATGTATATAATGTCAATTCTTTGTTGACCAGTGCATGTAAAAATATTGACAATAAAGTTGACTTGAGTTGACTTCTGATTGATTCAAACTCATTTCACTATAGTGGGACAATTACATCTTATGTAGCCGTCGGTATAGGTCACACATTCAGTATTGTGACTGATTTAAATAAAGCAATGCAGCATGATATGAAAGCCAAAAAAACTGCAAGTTTGAGAAGATTTCGCCTTATGTACAACTAAATACCCAAAGAGTTTATCCTCATGTGACTTCTTTTTCGATGCTGAAAGTCCAGTTGCAAAACTCTTTGAATAGCATATGATGAATGAGAATCTTCACAGACATATCACAACAACTAAATAATTATCCATAATGGAGTAATCCCACTTGTATTTATGTAAGAAGCATTTTTGCAGAATTTGATGGGCTTTTGCCTTAACTGACACAACAGTGAAGAATGGACAGGAAGAGAGTAGGCCTATGAGAGAGAGTGATGGGCAAGGGCTGGGTCATGACCCAGGCAGGATTCGAACCTGGATCCTCATGGGCAGTTTGCCCTTTCATGGTATGATGATGCCTTAGGGGGCCAAGACATTTTCTCATAATTAGAAGTTTAGGCAGTGTGAAGCCCCAGATTGTGCAACGTTTTTCCCATGAGAAAGAGTAATTGGGTTTACTCATGGCCAGATTATTGCTCGCAGCTCCATAATCCACCTGCAGAGGGCAGTCATGCCACTCTGTGGATAAGACGCGCCACACCAACAAGTTCACATCCGCAGTGTGAATGAGAACAACAAGGCATTTTTGGACTGCAGCTGAAAATAAGCAGTGTTGCCAGATTGGGCTGTTTCCCACCCAATTGGGCTGCTTAGAATCACAGTCTGCAGGTAAAAATGGCATTTAGCAGAAAGAGATGCCCAATTTTTGGCCATAGAAATTAATAATATTGGGCAGGATTTAATGCTTCCAGACGGGTTTTGAGCATCTCTTGGTCTGGAAATCATCACAAACATCTGGCAACCCTGTAGATAAGCCAGATCATTATGACAGTGGGGTATTAAGAGAGGAGCAAAATTACAAGGCAACAATTCATCCACTCTCATATAACAACCCCTCTCAGCCTCTCTTAAGAGTCTTGTGCCCTGCAGACAGCATAAGCGTTTAATTGCCTCGGAAAGACAGAAAATGAGCCGTGGCACGATATTCAGTATCCCGAGGAGCACCCCTTGTTTTGGGATGTTCTGTGAGAGTCTAAGTTTCTTGATATCTTGTATGTCAGCAGGAGATTCTGGCAGGATTACAATTAAGGGGCCTTGAGTTGCAGTTTAGTGCATCTCAGTATAATTACCTCCGCCAAGGAGGTAATGTTTTCGGTCGCATTGGTTTGTCTGTCCGTCAGTCTGTTTGTTTGTTTGTTTGTCAGCAGCATAACTCAAAAACTATTGAACGGATATGAACGAAACTTTGTGGGGGTGTTGGTAATGACCCAAGGAACAAATGATTTAATTCTGGTGGTGATACGGAACACGAACCGGAACCAGGACGTTTATTAAGATTCTTCACCATTGCCGATCTAGATGCCCCTAGTGACCGCGAATTGAATTGCAACATTCAGTTTCTAACTCTACAAAAAGAAGACAGAAAGACAGGCTGTAACATAGTCAAATGTTTTATCAGGCAGCGTCCTTGGCGGAGGTCTGCGCTCTCTGAGTGCTTCTAGTTAAGTATGTTTTAGTTTATCCTGTTGCTTTTTCCTACCTCAATGCAGGTTTCTGTGTGTGTGTGTGTGTGTGTGTGTGTGTGTGTGTGTGTGTGTGTGTGTGTGTGTGTGTGTGTGTGTGTGTGTGCACATGCGTGCGTGCGTGCATGTGTGTGTGTGATGTGGAGCAGAGCGAAGGCCAGTCTGACCCCTGACCAAACTCCAGAGGGGCATCTTGTCACCAGGCTAGGCAGGCAGCCGCTTGGGGCCCCCAAGCTTATAGATGGTTAATAACAGCTAAGACTTTATACTAAAGTTGTGGTGATTTGTTATGAATGTTCATTTTTCGAAATTTCGCTTGGGGCCCCAGCTTACCCTAGAATCGCCTCTGCCAAACTCCACACTAGGCCACATCACCCGTCGTAACTGCCGCCGTTAAAGTAGAAACTTTTTTTCCGACATGATTGTGATCATAACACTTCTTGCTATGTCTGTGTGTGTGCGCGCGCGCGTGTGTGTGCATGCTTGCGTGTGTGAGTGTCGGCATGTACACATGTGTATTCAGTTCAGTTCAGTTCAGTTCAACTTTATTGGTACCCGAAGGTAAACTGGGTTTGCAGTATAAAAGAGAAGATGGCTGTGTCCTTACATCAGAACCACAAAGACACATGACACATAAACATCAAGTCAAGTCAAGTTTATTGTCAATTTCTTTACATGCACTGGTCATACAAAGAATTTGAAATTGCGTTTCTTGCTCTCCCATGCAGACATAGACTAATCTAGGTAAGGACATAGACAGTATAGACATAGACAGTACTCATACATGGACATAGACAGTATGGACGTAGACATTGCTCATACAGACATTTAAAGTGCAAGACTGGACAACAGAAGACTTGTAGAGAACATACATTAAGAGGAGGTATTTTGTTGTTCTTTTTCCTAAAAGTCCTTTATAGCGTTCTGACATAGTAATAGTAGCATTTGAAGAAATAAATAATTAAAAAAGGTTTTTATTTAAATACACCAGCAGCAGTATGTGTGTGTGTGTGTTTGTATGTGTTTTGTGTGCGTGTGTGTGTGTGTGTGTGTGTGTGTGTGTGTGTGTGTGTGAGTATGAGTTGTGTGTGTGTGTGTGTGTGTGTGTGTGTTTAGTGCAGGTAGAAAGTGCGGTGTGCGTCTGTGTGTGTGTACCTGTGTATGTGTGTGTGTGTGTGTGTGTGTGTGTGTGTATGTGTGTGAGTATGAGTTGTGTGTCAGTGTGTGTATGTTTGGGTTTAGTGCAGAAAGTGCAGTGTGCTTGTGTGTGTGTGTGTGTGTGTGTGTGTGTGTGTGTGTGTGTGTGTGTGTGTGTGTGTGTGTGTGTGTGTGTGTGTGTGTGTGTGTGTGTGTGTGTGTGCATGTGTATGTTTTGAGTTAGTGCAGGTTGAAAGTTCAGTCACAGATGTAGTAGTGCAGGTGGAGTGTTCAGTCGCAGATATGGTGGTGGGGATGAGGGGGGGGAGCGTTGTCAGTGGCCTGGCTGGCTAGAGGCTGACAGTGAACAAACATGGAGTCTAAAAAGACACATGTACGCTTCACAAAGAAATAAATAAAATGTTTGACATTTGACTGAAAACACATACAACATATAGCCTACACACAAGGGTGGGGGGAAGGGGGGGTATAAAATAACTGCAGTGGTGGGCCACAACACTTCATACAACCACTGCAGGACCATGGCAGAAGTGACACCACACTCCTGTCGCAGCTATAGTGCAAAGAGCATTTTTACAAATACATAGGTTTATTTTACATCTTGTTTAGCAAAGTAATTGCAGCTGGGACAAAACTGCTTTTGAACCTATTGGTTCTGCAACCAGGAACTATCAGCCTCCGTCCAGAGGGGAGGTACTGGAACTCACTATGCAAAGGGTGTCGGCTATCATCTAGGATAGCCATTGCTATCCACTGTAGTTGCTTGTATACAAGATGCGTGCATGTGACAGGGGGGGGGGGCACAGCTACATGGGTCTCTCCACTAAGGCCTGTGTGTGTGTGTACACAGGTTACTTTCCTCTCATAACCATAATGTGTTGATGTTGGGGGAAATGGCCTGTCATGGGGGCAGTGGGAACTCGCTTCGCTTGCACTGAAATGTCATCACATGAATGAACTAACTGCTTGACCACAATGACTCAGCCTGGCTGCAGGGTGGCCAAGGAAATGACTGGATGCTAACGGACTGAGGCTAACGGTGCACCTAAAGCCAAGCCTGAAACAGGAAAGGACCCTGAAAAAGAGACAGACGTTGACAAATAGTACAACTGTGTTAACCCTCTGGTTGTGTTATGGTCAAAAATGACCGTTTTCAAACTTCATTCTTAAATAACTTCTCTATTTTTCATCATACACAAATAACACTTCATGATATCCTCCAGCTAACCTATTCAAATGGTCAAAATGAAATATAATGAAATTCCTAAAGAATTGTGGAAGATACACCAACTTGTTACATTCATGGTGTTTCGGTCAAAAATGACCGGACCATTAATTTACACCACCCAAAGTTATATACAGTTATATTACATTCACTTTACTCTCATATTCTTTTTTGTTAGGCTTTTCAGAATACAACCATATGTGCCACATTAGTATAGATGTTTACAGTTAGTTGAAATACTTAAAAAAGTAAAGGTGTTCCAAACGGCCTGAAAGCCTCTGAGAGGCCCTAGAATCCAGAGGGTTGATAAAACGAATTGGTGCAAGATAAGGAAAAAAGCCTACAAATCACTAAAACAAAGTAGAATAACATTTAAATCACATTGGACATGTTTCAAAAGGATGTCAACAAGGTATTAATCACAAAATATGCAAATCAGATTTTTAATCAATGTATTATTACCTTTTTTGGGTAGGCGGTCAATTTTGACCGTTAACACCATGAACATAACCATGTTTCTAACACAACCAGAGGGTTAAGCTGCAAGTTGGAGCTTTCAGCTCCATAAAGGAATACAGTTGTTACTACATAGCCTACACGTAGGCTAACTCCTTTTGATAACATGAATGAAAATCTTCAGAAAAGCGAATGGGGACAACATGGAGAGTGAAGTTACTTAAGAAGAGGTCTAGTGTTTTACACACACACACAAAAAAACCATTTTAATTATAACATTTTACAAATTATATTTTAAACCCATCAGATCTACATCAGCCTGCTCGACAGTGGGCTAAAGATAAGCGTCTCCCTCAATACTCTCTGACTTGGCCCTCTGTGTTTCTCCCGATATGACTAGGCCTACATACAGGGTGCTGCGTGGCAGCCACGGCCACCGGTGTGTGAATGTGAGTGTGAATGGGTGAATGTGAGGCATACAATGTAAAGCGCTTTGAGTGTTCGAAGGAGTGGAAAGGCGCTATATAAATGCAGTCCATTTTACCATTTACATACAGGTAAAGACGGTCCTGAATCACACATCATGAAAGTGTCACCTCATGGTACGTCTTCATGCATGACTGTGACATATGCAGTCTTTGTGCATATGGTTTGAGTTTATGTACTGCGATTTTGTCTGTACTTTTTTCAAGCCATTATTCTCACAATGAAGATTAAAACCAACTTGACATAAAATATAAAATTACTATAGCGTGTTCATCTCAGATCCTCAAAATAACAATCAAAGCTAACTAAAATGTACATGATTATTATTTTTTTAAATATTTCAAACAACTACAATAACTTTCAGATTTTAAATCCTCACTTCTGACACCAAAGGAAAGCATGTGACATGTTTGCAAGTGTACCCTAACAAAGGCTATTCATTCAGATGTGGGTCAGTGTTGTTCTCTTCATATCCACCAGGAGGCAGTATGAACTAACTAACGTGACCCCCTCTCCTCCATATCCTAGCATGCCCCTTGTTTGCCATCCTGTTGTCTGGAAACTATTTTCTGGGAAGAGGTGACACATCTCTCTGGGTCGTCCTCAGTCAAGCCTTTCATTGCTGCTTCCAGTCATCCCGGTTCTCCATAAATATTTTCAGTTCGCTGGTACTCTGGGCTCCTGCGTCCTACTTGTATAAGTCCACATATCTTAGAGTGGGATGTCCTCTTACCCGGCACCCACGTGATGGTTCCCATAGCACCAGTTTGCTGGCTGGCAGTTCTGGGAGGCTTTGGCAATGTCCTGCAAGTCTCTCTCTTCTCACAGCAATCTTCTCTCTCACCCTTGGTATTCCCTCATATAGGATTTCATTGGTTACATGTGCACTCTTACTGATGTTAAGCACTGCACGCAGCATCCTGGTGTAGCACCCATCAAGGGACTTCTCTAGGGTTGGTTTCAGGGTCCAGCATTCACTGCCATAGAGGAGAGCGGACTCTACTGTCGTATAGAAGAAGCACATAACGGACACATAATGTCTGACGTAAACTTCCCCTTGTGAAAACACATAAGCAATATGAACTATGAAAACCAATTTACTTTTATTGTGATTCGCAAATAACAAGGTGTCACACGGTAGTCGAGAGATGGGGTCGACTCCTTTTCATTTTTACATTTTACAAGCAGTGGTGCCTGATGTGTAGGCCTATAATCTAGCGTTTTGTACAAAGAATTCAAAGTGTCATTTATTTCCAAATACTCCTCTATAGTTAAAGTACACATGCAAAAATAACAAGAGATGGATTTTTCATAAAGCATCACTGCAAATGCCAGATGCACAAGACTCTCTATGCATATCTCTCCCTCCCACCTCCCAGCCTCATCCCCTAAGGTCACGTTTACAAGGTGAGCCATCCTTTCATGTCTAGGCTGTAATTGTAGCTCTGTACAGCCCAGGTATGCACACAGCAATAGTAACCAAAGCCGCTGACAGCTTTGGCTGGGCCCGGGACAAAGCCATCAAAACGGGCCCCGCACTCAATACATTCAATGTAATGAAGACCAAATTATGGGGCCCCCATCTCTTCCTGGGCCCCGGACAGCTGACCCCTTTGTCATCCCCTGTCAACTTCCCTGCTGGCAACATCAAGATACGGCTCCTCTGAAGCTCGAGTGGAGGTTTCGTTTGCATGCTGAGACACTGGAAACAGGCATACAGTCAGACCTGCACCTCACAACACATACAGTAATGCGGGTTGTTCATAGCAGCTGTCATAAACTGCACATAAAGCATTTATGAATGCATTTATTTAATTTCATGAGGCATGATTCAACATCCATAACAAACCTTTCATGAATGTGCAATATGTGTGTGTAATAAGTGTTTCTGAACTAACAAGGGTGCATTCTAATACTGATTGCCCTGGCAAAGTTATCCTATGCATGAACTGGTGAATTCATTTTATTGCATTTTATTTGTTGCATGTCACCCTTCATGACACCCAGGGTCACCGTCCAAAATAAGGTAAACAAATGAATAAAAATGTACAAGAACAAATAAAAAAAAATATAGGTCCTACAAATGAACAAGTAAACATGTTATAAAAAGAGTCAGGACATCTTGCAGCTGTGTCACTAACGGGTAGCAGCATGATTGTGAATATTTCACTTTCGCAACTGCAGCCGGCCTCAGAATTGAAACTTCCTCTGTCGTATAGTGAAGTAGTAAAAAAAAACTACAGGGACTAATAAAACAGTCGTCAGTCAGCCACCAATTACACCTGCACTATTGGCAGCATGCAGGGAGCACGCCCTCCATCAGTAAACAACAGCGCTATTTGCCACCGCCGCCTAGGCCACAGAACAAACGGATAGGCCATCTGCCATAGCGGGCATTTCCCGGTGGGCCCCGCACCCTCATGGGCCCCTATTTTCAGAAAGGTAATAAATATATATTTAACCCATTAAAACACAGCGTTACAAATTTGCTGTTACCAGAATGTCAATGGCCAAGTCGTAGCGCATTACTAAAGGCCCTGTGTTATGTCATAATATTGTAGTGCTATGGCAGCGTTTCTCAACAGGGGTGCCGCAGGCCCCCGTCAGGGGTGCCGCAGAAACATGGCTGATAAATAAATTATGTAATATATAATACAAAAAATTCTAAATTGATAAGTTAATGCTAGTCAGTGGAATCTTTCATCTGCCATTTACGCACAATAAAGTAAATATAGGTCGCCCCAGTCAGCTGCAACTTCGAACGTAGGTCGTGTGACGTCTCCAAATGTGCTACTTTTCTAAGCTTGTGTGGTATCGGATGCGATGCCATGTTACGGCTTGTTGGTTTGGGGTGCCTTGAAATTTTTCATGAATTGAAAGGGTGCCTCGCCTAAAAAAAGGTTGAGAAACACTGTACTATGGTACCCCATGGCTATTACAGCGTGCCACTGGAGGTACGGCGTGCATTAAGTGGATATATATACTTTTAACATTTCTGAAAATAGGGGTCCACGAGGGTGCGGGGCCCACCGGTGAGTGAGTCAGTTCTGCGCTGCTAATTATGAGGGGGCCCTTTAAGCCAATAGTGCCCGGGCCGGGCCCTATTTCTCCTCCAGTCTAGCCCTATGCCACAGAACAAACGGAAAGGAAAGCATGCACCAGGACACAACACAGCTGTGCTGGCATATCCAGTTCTCAAGTCAAACATCTCAAACTTGATTGTGACTGACGGTTGGTCAAATGAACCACCAGTCATATACTATGAGAGATACAAAGAATATGCAAACACGATTTCTACTTTCACAGTTCGTCTCTGCAGTCTCCTGGTGTCTGCGGGGTTTTTAAAGCTCGCCATGCGGAATGCTTGTGATATGGTCAGGGTTGTTGTTGTTGTTGTTGTTTAAATTGTGTGGGTTATTTTGGTTGTGTCTGTTGTTGTCTGACAATGCAGGATGGGGTGGGACAGGGACAGAGATGGGGGCTGGTGGCCTGGGTGCTGGAGGTGGGGGCTGGGGGTTGGGGTCAGAATTGTGTTGATATCAGCTGCCCGTCAAGCTGAGCTAGCATACCATTACACTACTGTAATAGCCCTAGGGGTTAGGGTTAGGGTTTGGGCTATGTTCGTAGTGCATTGGTGGCTAATCTTGATGCTATACAAATAGCTCATCAAGCAGTCTATCTAGACAGAGCACCAGGACTGGGGCCTTGAGCTGGGAGGTCACTGCATCTCCTATATACCTCTTTCCAACTGCCGTTTTTCTGCTGCAGCTTGACACAGGGTGGTTCAGACACAGCTCATTCATAAAGCGAAAAGTGGCGGCCAAGTCGCGCTGTGTAAGCACACCTGTGAATGCTTGTGGTGTGGCTGGAGTTGTTGTTGTTGCTGTTGTTGAGGTCATTTTAGTTCTTTATGGTGTTATTCAGACGTGCTGGGCTGTGTATGGGCTGGGGCCTTTGTCAGGGGCTGGTGTTCTGTCTAGATGGGCTGCATCATTGACATGAGACTGTCACAGTAACATTGCCCACAGGGAAGCCGGCAGGGGGGGAAAAGGGGTCAGTTGTCCAGGGCCCATTGAGACGGGGGCCCAAATTAGCTTTTCATTACATTGTATGTATTGTATGGGGGGTCTTTCAGATGACTCTGTCCTGGGCACAGCAAAAGCTGTCATCGGACCTGATTGCCCAAACCAAAACCAAATCATGACAGGGGACTAGTGGTGTGTTGTAGTGGCTTAGTACCTTCACTGTGCTTGACAAACAGCTCATATTGACACCAGGTCTGGGGATGCATGCATGGGGGCCAGGACTGGGGCTGGAGCTGCTGGAGCTGGGGGGTGAAAATGTGAAAAATATGCAGGACAAAAAGAGTGCGCTGTCAGCTTTCCAATGCTCTTCACAAAGGCTGCCGCTCGCCCCAATATAAGCGGCCCAAATGTTCTGGCAAAGACTCGAAGACAATCAAAGTGACGGGCAAAACAACAACCTTCACATAACAGATTACAGCATCTTCACACAACATCCATAGCATCAGTTGGGACATCAAGCTGGTCCATTTTTCCATTCCGTTGTCCACTAATGACAGCTTACAATTCAGTGATGCGTGGGTTTCACATGGTCAAATGTTTCAAGATTCAAGATTCTTTTTAATAGTCCCGAAGGAAATTTGTCTTGGACATACATAGCTGCCACATACACACAACATACACATGACGCCAAAAAACAAAAACAACAATAAACACACACATACATAGAAACACTCAAGTGCATATCCACCACAGCCCACCACCCGCATACATACATGGCATTACAGGATGGTAGTTGTTAATGACATGCGTTCAGTAGGTTAACAGAAACAGCAGGGACAAAAGAAAACCTGTCGTCCCATGCTTAAAAATAATGGTTAAAAAATGTTAGAGGGGAGTGCTGTGGCGCAGTGCGCTAAGCGCCCCACATTAGGGCTTGCATGCCCAAGGGTTGCACCCAGGGTTCAAATCCAGCCTGGGTCATGTGCCATCCCTACCCCATCTCTCTCTCCACTTTTGCTTCCTGTCGCTCTTCACTGTCCTATCTGAATTTTGTCTGAATTTTCTGGTAGCATTAAGTCAAAATGCTTTTTGAGTTTATGGATGTCTCACTTTGTGACTAGTTGCTTAATAACACCTTCACGAGTGCAACTATTTCAACGGTCTAAAAATAAATAAATTATTCAGCCTGATTCATCTTCTCAGATGGGTGTGCCTGTTTGCACAACACTCCTTTTCAGTTGAGCACAAATACAGACATGACCATCTTCAGTTTGTGTGTCATTATATACCAGCAAATAAACCCTGCTTTGGATGCAGCAGCATTACAATGAATGGGGCCCGACCGTCTGTGCTCAGTTTGTTTTTGGCCCAGCTATTTTTGCATTTCACACCGCCGCACTGTACGCATGTGGCTGCCAAAGCCATGACAGCTGTCCCCGAGATATCCCCTCTTTCTCTCTCTCTCTCTCTCTCTCTCTCTCTCTCTCTCTCTCTCTCTCTCTCTCTCTCTCTCACACCGTTTTGAGGTTAAAACTATTTTCTTTTGTGGAAATTCCATCCTTTCAATATTGAACATTCTTTCAACAGGTACTGGTATTCTGGTATTCAGAGGCAAGGGCCAGTAAGGAGCTAATACTCCTCAACCAGTCACTGTGGAACATTGGTAAAAGACCAATACTCTCTCTTTCTCTCTCTCTCTCTCTCTCTCTCTCTCTCTCTCTCTCTCTCTCTCTCTCTCTCTCTCTCTCAGAGGAAGTCCCCCCCTCAGTTTATTTAAGTCCACCAAGAAGAAACCAGAGATGGCGTCTATGAGTACAGTGTGAGTTTACACGAGTCGTGGCTTTAATGGTGTGTGCATGCAGAAACACACTCACACACACATAAGCAAACACACAAATGTATACACAGTAACAGACACACACACACACATACATCTATGCATGCACGCACAGTTCAGTACTGTATGCACGCACACATACACACACATGCAAGCTCACGCCTTGACTGCACAGCGTAGACAGGCTCGTCATTAGACAAACATTTCTTAACGGTCGCTGGAAGACATTCCTCCACTTCCAGTATTTAAAATGCATGCAAATTGTGATAGGGCAGTTACCTCTTACATTACTGATCTTCCTATCGACTACAGCATGCCATAAGTCAAGCCATTCAGTTCAAGGCTGTATTACTCACAGTTCAGGCAGGCCTCCGTTTGCCTATAAGATCACTTACATTTAGGGTGCATTGCATGCTGTTAACTCCAGAGATGTCAACAGTAACAGTAAATGAATGGTGTAAGTACATGATATTACCCAGTTACATCATTTACTCCATTGTACCTAATGAGATAGATAGACTGTGTTGTTACAGAAAACACTAAAAACCTTACAGGGACCCACCAGCACCTTGATCCAACCAGTGCATAATCTGATGCTAGGACAGGTAGTATGTCTACTGGTTACTCAGATGAGTTACGTGTGTTGGAAGGAAACTGTGTTTCTTTTTTTACTTGACACCTCTGCCTACTCCCATCCTCGACCTGTGCTTGTGCTTATGCTTCACTGACACGCCACCTCCGTGGAGAAAAGAATAAAGTTTCCCCTCTGTCAGCCTAGCCACAATAACTTTTGAGGGACTTTTCGCCAATCAGCATCCCAACTGCAAAAAATGAGAAAATGACCTTTGAATTGTGCTTTTGCAAGATAGCCTACAGTATTATTGAATTAAACTTCTTTCTTCAATGACGTCTTGCAAGGTCATTGCGAGGCAACAAGCACAAGGGAGGATAGGAGTTAGGGTGAAGGAAAGAATCCTTGGACTTTGGTTTTTCAAATGCTTGCACTACTCAGCCTTACAAAAGCAAAGTGCAGTAACTACATATTTTGTCAAAATTGAGTCTAGACTGAAAATGGTCCTCATAACGCCTCCTTTATCTTGTGACAAAACCATAGGTCAAAATGTGTCCCATTTTAGAGACATTCCTATGTTAAATCTTCAGTTACTACAATATCCAACCTGATAACAAGACTTTGAAGCCATTTTTCTCAGTTTCAGCATTGGCGTCGTTACTGGATTTGCTACAGCATGTTTCATTTAACACAGTGCTCAATAATAACACACACTGTCTGGGAATTTGTCCATTTATGTTATATGTTATTGGTTATACTTTCAGTGGGTGTTATTCTCTGCTAGACTTCAAAAGTCTCAGTCAGAAGGGTTAGCAGGTCCTTTGTATTACTGTATTGAGTGTGTAGACTTTGGAGTGGGCCAAAGTCCTTGAACATTCAGCAAGATAAACACGGTGTGATTAGGCACGGCTACAGAGTGCTGATGGCTCTATCAGCTTCTGAGACCGACACCCTGCTAAGAAGAATAACACACACACACCCTCACACACGCACGCAGGCACGCAGGCACGCAGTCAGGCAGTCAGGCAGGCACGCAGGCACGCAGTCACGCAGGCACACACACACACAGAGAACATTCCTCACACACACACATGCATGCACACAGAGAGAATTGCTCACATATTGGCACACATGTGCATACACACCCACAGATATGCACACACAAAAGACATAGAGAGAGAGAGAGAGAGAGAGAGAGAGAGAGAGAGAGAGAGAGAGAGAGAGAGAGAGAGAGAGAGAGAGAGAGAGAGATATGAAAGAAGGAAATACCTAGAAGGAGAGAGAAGGAAATAGAAGGACAGAGGTATCCACATATACACAAGGAGAGAGGTAGGCTATCCACATATACACATTCAACTAAAACATGGGTGGGGAACCTTTTTCATTCGAGGGGCCACTTCAAATTCAGCCAAGGGCCGTAAAAGTCCTCCGAGGGCCGTACTATGAGCACAAACCAGGATTTCCCCCTGCACTTTAGGCCAATATTGAAGGCAGCCACCTTTAAAACAGGCCCCACCTTCTTTAGGTCCCCTGAATATAACTTATTTGTATTGCAAATGTATTTTCTAAGATTCCTTTAAAAAATATGTCATATTTTATGTGAAGCTGCATAACATTAAAATTATATCGGGGGCCGGATAAAACGTCTCCAAGGGCCGCAAACGGCCCTCGAGACATAGGTTCCCACCCCTGAACTAAAAGGATCTACTCTATCAGCTTCCGAGAGCGACACCCTCCTAAGAGTATGCACACACACACATGAAGCACGCACACGCACACGCACACACACACACACACACATAGAAAACATGGAGGGAGAGAGAGAGAGAGAGAGAGAGAGAGAGAGAGAGAGAGAGAGAGAGAGAGAGAGAGAGAGAGAGATGAAAGAAGGAAAGATCGAGAAGGAGAGAGAAGGAAAGAGAAGGGCAGAGGTATCCACATTCAACCTTTCAACTTAAAGGGTGGGAAAAAGAGCAGCCAGGGCAAACAACCCAGCGTAGTGCAGGGCAGGCAGGCCTTGCTGGGTGGAGTGGAGTGCATGCTTTACGAGTGTGAACCTGAGCAAACAGACGGCCCCGAGGCGTGAGCCTCACACAGCTGGACGTCCTCCCCCCTCACCACCCCCACCACCAGGGCCGGTTCTAGTCAATTTGGTGCCCTAGGGCAGTGGTTCCCAACTTTTTTTGTCTTGTGTACCCCCTAAGCCTTTTCATTGTGCCATGAGTACCCCCTAACTCGTGTTTTACATCCCTTTTTCTATTGCACTGTGACTATGCTCCATGCATTTGTTAAAATTACATTTTTCCAAGTACCCCCTGCAGTGCGCTCGCGTACCCCTAGTGGTACATGTACCCCTGGTTGGGAAACACTGCCCTAGGCAAGCACCCCTCTTTGCTTTTGGTGGAATTAGGAATTGGAATGTGTAAACATAGTGTCATACATCTGATAGAGCACAGCTGGTCTACTACCTACATATGTACCGAGTACCCATTAATAATAATTGTCTGTATAATACCTACTGCTTTATCTCGCTTAATGTTCTAATTCCATGGGACTTGGCGCCCCCAAGACATTTGGCGCCCTAGGCGACCGCCTGGTTTGCCTATGATTAGCGCCGGCCCTGACCACCACAACCACCCCTTCAGGCGACACCCCCATTGTCCACCCCCCCCAGGCGACACCCCCCATTGTCTCGGTAATGCTGTAAAAATCGCCGCAAACATGCCCACCCGTCTGTGCATACATACAAACAAACAAACAAACATACAGTACAAGACACGGGCAATACAGACAAACTATCTCTCTCTTTCTCTTTCTCTCTCTCTCTCTCGCTCTCTCTCTCTTTCTCTCTCTCTCACTCTCTCTCTCTCTCCCATATGCATACACACATACTTTGTACACCACACACACACCGTGTTCACATGTCACGTGGACACACACACACACACAGCAAAGAAGCCACTTGTTGATCCTCTTGGCTCAGGCCATTCAGGCAGGGTGGCGGTGCAATATAGGATCACTGCCCTTCTCATCTCCTGCTTCCCTGCTGGGGTGAAACAGGGCAGCTCTGCTTCCCGAATAATACGCATCAATGGTGCACAGCACACACAGCAGCAGCCAGGACATGTTGCCACAGCAACTGGAGTGTGTGCGTGTGTGCGTGTGCGTGTGTGTGTGTGTGTGTGTGTGTGTGTGTGTGTGTGTGTGTGAGTGTGTGTGTGTACCTCAATGGTCATGCGCTGGTCAGGTAGACACAGAGTGCGTGCGTTCGTGTGTGTGTGTGTGTGTGTGTGTGTGTGTGTGTGTGTGTGTGTGTGTGTGTGTGTGCGCGTGCGCACGTGCTCGTGTGTAATGTGTTTCTATTGTGGCACACGTGTAGTGTGCTTGAGGTGCACGAGCGCCCAACTGTGACATCAGAAGGATCCCTTCGTCATGGATCAGCCACCGTCACACGGATTCAGGTCCAGTCAGTTCCTGTTTGGAACACTGCCACCCCAAACACCCTGCTCTTGAAACACTTCATCTTATTTTTACAGACAAAGGCACAGAAAGAAAGAGAGAGAGAGAGAGAGAGAGAGAGAGAGAGAGAGAGAGAGAGAGAGAGAGAGAGAGAGAGAGAGAGAGAGAGAGAGAGAGAGAGAACACACACAAAGATGACAAAAACAGAAAGATATTCAGACAAAATGTTAATATGGGTTAAACAAAACAACAAAGTACAGACAGTGTCTAAATTTTCAGGGAGATGTTTGCTATAATTAGACACATTTAGATAACATTGACAGTCCTCAGTGTATTCAATGTACTCCAAATGGTGCCATTTTAGAAATCCACAATCCCATCATGATGCATCATTGTGTACTTAACCTTAATTGCATAATTAAAGACTTTGCTGTTTAGTAGTCCTATTATTATACTGGCTATGTTTTTGTGCATAATTTGGTGGCTGGTAATCAGTTCCATGTGAAGACATTTTACCCCATTTCGTTAGAGTGACATCAGCCACCACTAAATGGCCTCTGTGCTAATTTGAAAAACAGACCATTTGGAATCAATAACTTGTGTCTGACAGATAGTGCTTGCTAAGAGCACAATTGATTATCTGGATACTCACTCTAAACTGGGGAAAATGGCTGTTCATTGGCAATTCCACTAACAGAGCATACATTTGAAAAATAACAGAACATTTGATTTCCAGATATCAAGAGGACATTGTGGGCGCCCCCAGCTCCAGCTGTCACTACAACCAGTCTGTGTTTGTTGTCGGATCCATGTGTGATATGAATTGTGATTTAAAAAAATGGTCGTTTAAAAAAAAAAAAAAAAACATAGGCCTATGTTGTTCAAGTTCATGCTGCTTATATAAAACAAAATTTTGAAATCAATAACACCTGTAGTGTTAACTGTGTTGGTGCCATACCAATGCATGTGGGTTAATTGAAATGGAATCTATTTATAGGCTTACTTTACAGGATGTTTTCGTAGAAACAGCTTAGTAGGCCCTATGGGCTCATCAATCATCATGGTATGCTTCACTACAAGTATGCAAAGCTTTGACAGTAAAAGTGAAACATTTCCCATTTAGACATGCCGGCATACCTTTAAGGCCTCTATCGGGAAATGGCACTGCAGTACTTAGGATAAATAGCCTAACTTTCAGTTTTCCTTTCACACATGCAGAAACTTCCGTGGTTGAAATAGGTCTAGGCTGTCATGGGCCTATAGGTCTCAATTTAAATTATTTTATAGGTTAAATAAATAGCCTAGACATAGGCCCAATAAACAAATCACTCATTAATAGGCCAATCTGTATAAAGAAAACACCTCCTAGGTTCTACAAAGGCTAGCCTATCACAGTGTCAAAACAGCTAAACATTCAGTTGATGCAATCAACTGGAATAAAGTGAAACTTGAGGTGGTCTTTTCAAAACTGGAATCTCAGTCAGTCTCACCATCAAGTTTGCCAGTGTTAAATGCCCTATGTGATCAGCATTAGCTTATAACCACAACATACAATGACCTATATTTGTGGATCACATATTTTGAATATACAACAACTTATTGTGAAATGCCTACCCTCTAGGTATTTTTGTTGTCAAACATGTTCAGTTCTACGGTAAGCTCACTGGGAGTTTCCAAGAAGTGCTCAGCAGGGGGAAATATTGAATGTAAATTTCATCAGCCTCTGAACCAAGGAGATTAGGGCTAGGATTGACGTCACATACGCTCTCGTCCTATCAGGTTGAACCACGATAGTAGAAATAGAAAGCTAGAGGCGGAACTGGCAGATATTTTCTTCGAGTAAAAGGTAGCTGTAAGATCGAAGGGAATTTGCCCTTCTTTTTTTGGAAAACGACCATTTTTTAAATTCACAATTCATAGGATCACACTCGGATCCAACAAGAAACACAGAATGGTTGTAGTGACAGCTGGAGCTGGGGGCGCCCACAAAGTCCTCTTGATATCTGGAAATCAAAATGCTTCAACACAGGGAGGTTTCAACCGTTCGATATCGGTTGTTCTCCCCTCATCATCAGCAAGCCAAGTTTCATCAGATTCAGATTCAAATATGTCCGGGCCACCTCCGAGGAAAAGGCAGCGACTCACACACTTGAGCCCCGAGGAAAAAGCACTTCGGAGGTGAGTGACATTGCTAGCTGGCCCCAGCCCTTCTACTGCTAATCCGATCAACCTTCGATATCGCATTAAATCGTTGGAATCATTCTATTTAACTGTGGAAAACACATGAGAGGCTGATTGAGATGGTGGGAAGTGATATCATTGTTCTCGTGTTCTTGGAAACATTGTAGAAAAGGGGCATATTTGATGTGCCGGCCGGTCAATCTGGTAACGTTAGCGTTTTTTAAATGCGTAGCGGAGTTTAGACCCTCCCAGCTGAGCTGAGGATATCTAGTTCTGCCTGCGTGGCAAGAACATGGCCGGTGTAATTACGCAACCTACCACTGATGGAAAAAAGGACCTACTTTTGGAATTTATACCACATGAGCAGGAAATTGAACTTTTCTGATGCATATATGCACACTTTTAAAGCAATGAATATTTCCATATGCCTCTTATTTATAGGAAACTCAAGAACAGAGTTGCTGCTCAGACCGCAAGAGACAGAAAAAAGGCCAAAATGGGAGAGTTGGAACAGCAGGTTTTGGAGCTCGAGATGGAGGTAAGATGCTTCCAAATGTGTTCCCTTAAAAAAAACAAAAACAACAAAAGTGAATTCTTTGAAATATTGTGCAGTAAAATGAAGTTTATAAAACTGAGTGCATATGTCCTTGTGTTTCCTCTCCTCAGAACCAGAAGCTCTGTCTTGAGAATCGGCTGTTACTGGAAAAGACGAGTGACCTCATCACAGAGAATGAGGAACTAAGACAGAGATTGGGCTTGGATGCCCTGGATGAGGATGAGGATGAGGATAAGGTAAACCCCCCACCCCAGGCACCTATATGAACTGACTGACACCTAAATGTCAACCTTTACCCCTTGCCCCTGTTGATCTGCTTTGCCGACCTGTTAGTATCTGGTGATTAAACCCCCTTCTCTTCTCCCTTTGCCCTATTTATTTTCAGGTGCAGGCTGTAGAGTCCGTCGGCGTGGGCTCTTTCGGCTTGGGGATCGGGTCTTCTGAGTCTGCAGTACTCAGGCTACGTGTGCCTCCGCAGCAGGTGCAGGCCCAGCAGTCCTCAAGTCAGAAGAGTTCGCTGCCATGGACACTGGCAGCAGTACTGGCGCTTCAGACGCTGAGGTGAGACGACGCGCGCGCGCGCGCGCGCACACACACACACACACACACACACACACACACACACACACGCACACACACACACACACACACACACACACACACTGCTCATTCATCACTTTGTAGCTTGCACTTCACTAAGTAGTAGTGTGTTCAGGGCCGGATTAAGACGGCCTGGGCCCCCTAGGCTGCAGGTTGCTGTGGACCTTCCTGTAAAGCAAATTCCGCAATGATTTTTTTTTTTTCTCAATAATGCAACTTGCCACAATTCTGCCATTTTTGGCCAATTGGGGGCCCCTGTAAGGTGGGGGCCTCTAGTCTGCAGCCTGTGCATTAATCCGACCCTGATTGTATTCTCAACTATTATAAATTAGAGTTCTTTTCCAAAACGCTATATCCACCATTTTTGACTTTTTGCATTTTAATATTGGAATTGACTGTTAAGAGGTCCTATCATCTATATGTGAATTCTTGCTATTCAAATGTTCTGAGAACATATGTTAAAACCTCACCATTGCATTTTGCAATGCATTTCAATGGAATGCCCAATACAAATATGTCAATTTCCCAACATTCTATAAAATGGTTACATCTCATTTTGAAAAAGAGCTCTTCTATTCATTTGCTTAGTGCTAGGGATCTGTAGATGTCACAATGCAATTTGAATTGCATCCCCACTACATTGCATGAATGATATTGTCCTGAGCCCATCAAAAGCAGTCAGTACAGTGGCCCTGCTCCCAATAGCATAACCACTAGCTGTCCCTGTTGTGTGAAGTGCACTGCTGCCCTCAGCCTGTGCTAACTGTCCTCTCTCCTCTTCCTCATTGCAGTCTGATCTCTTGCTTGGCATCCTGGACATCCTCGACCCAGAGCTCTTCCTCAAGGGCAGCCTTGCAGCAGCAGCAGAGTCTCAAGACGGCCAGCTCGTGCTGCCTGCAGGCCCGCAGGGACTTCCAGTATGCCCCGCCTCACCTTCTGCTCTGGGGGCCGCACCAGTTAAGCTGGAGGCCCATCATGAACTGATCCACTTTGACCACATCTACACCAAGCACCAGGTGGTGCAGGAGGCTGAGGAGGTGCAGGAAGAGGTGGTGTGCGTGGTGGAGGAGGAGAGCGTGCAGGAGGTGAAGATGGAAGATGACGACGAGCAACATCTGCAGAAACGAAAGGACGTGGAGGAGGACTCCGATGACGAGGATGATGATGAAGATGAAGATCAGGAGGTGGCCTTCTCCCCAGCGGCCCAGGAGGTGGTGGTGGTGGAGGAGGAGGACGTGTCTGTGAAGGACGAGCCAGAGGAGGTTCTCATTCCGGAGACGGCTGCTGCCGGTGCTCCGACAGGCTCCGTGGACGACTTCCTCCCCCAGAACTCCCCCTCCCTGGCCAGCTACGGGAAGGCCTCAGCCTACCTGACAGACGCATACAGTGACTCTGGATACGAGAGGTCCCCTTCCCCCTTCAGCAACATGTCTTCTCCACTGTGCTCTGAGAGCTCATGGGAAGACGTGTTTGCCAATGAACTGTTCCCCCAGTTGATCAGTGTTTGAGCCCCTAATTTGCCCTAAAACCAAATCAAGTTTTTTTTATTTTATTTTATTGTATTTTACAATACTGGCCATCTCTTTGTAGCGTAAAACAAAACGTAACATTTTATTTCTCTTGTTTATATTGTAAATATGCTTCGAATCGTCAACTTAATATGAAGGTTGACATCAGAGTTCTAAAGTACTAAAACTCAAAACAAAAATTGGTAGATGTTGTGCCAGTTTCGTTAGACAAAATAAAATCTTACTAGCTCTGCTGGGGTTCTAACAGAAATGATCTACAATCTCCATCTTCTGAATGGGGTTCCAGGGACTAATCGTATCCTGTCTATTTATTTATGTATTTAGTTTGAGTCTTCTGTATGTAATGTCAGAAATATAAAATGCTTCACTATAAAATGTATTATTTTAAATTGAAAGCTTTGTCCTCCTACCACACTATCCTGTATTAAACGTTTCAGCATTGCAGAACCTTTTCTTGTCTCTGGTTTTCAATAGCAGGAGGGTTTTTTTTTTTTGGGAACATATGGGTGGGGCAGACTTGGATGTTCTTTCCAGGCAAGTATCTGAGTCTGCATTCCATTGGACTGACCCAGTTTTCCTTCTTAGCATTTCCTTGCATACCACCTCCAAGGTCTGCATGGTTTCATTTCTTGGAATACATTAATGATGTAGGCCCACAAAAGTGATCTTTTCTAATCGATCTGTTAAGCACACACCTGATCAAAGCAACTCGCTTACAGTGTGATTACACTGTGCCTGTATTCCACCAACACGTGCACTTGGAGAGAGATGGATCGAGGTGTAAACGTGCATGCTTGTTGACCTTTCCACAGAGAAAAAAAATGAGCGCTTCGGGACCTTGCCAACTGTACACTTTGCAAACATTTTGATAAGATAAGAGGGAAGTGTTCGGAGAAAAAGTGTAATTTTGATAAGGTGTTCCGTGTCAGTGTTGCTGAGGCCTCGAACACTTCAGTGTGTAGTTTGATACTGCCAACCTGAAAGCACCCAAAGTGCATGGAAGGCGAGTAACTCAAAACCTTCTCTTATGTAATGTCACAGTTTCCACTTTTCCTAAGACTCATGTTCATTGTAAGAGAATGCGAAATAGGGCAGATGCGTTTACAAGTACACAACTTTTGTCCAGGAAGTACTGATGAGCCTTTAAAATGTTTAAGCAACAGTAGTCAATTCACTAGTTTATGATGTAAGGCGAAACCACTAGTGTCTTTTTTTATTTAAGAAAAGAAATGGCTTCTGAAAAAGTGAATGATGTGCACCTAAGCCTGATGCCCTCTGGAGTGGTCTGTTCTTGAGTTTAAATGTTCAAGTGTGACCTCAAGCTTGAGCTGAAAGTCCAAGTGAGTAGTAGGAGTGTGTAGTTTTCTATGGACAACCTAGTTCACAGAGTTTTGTAATCCATTCCCTCTGTATTACTCCCAGCCCCCCAGTGTCGACTCGAGACATCATGTGGTGATGCAATGAGAATACTTTTGAGGAAGTGGTGGCTCACTTCTTTTCACAAAATCCTTCCTGGGAAACTAACCAGCCTACTTAAAATCTCATGTGCACGACGTCTATTTGGACTTTTGTCTTTTTTAAGGGCCTACAATTCCGCGGCACTGCTGAGTGTGAAACATTTGCAACTGTGATGTGGGTTTCACAACGTCAGGGTTTCGATGTCTCCTCCGTGTAGCTTTACCGCAGTGCGGTTTACTGCAACTTCTGTTCTGTATTCACTTCCTGTGTAAGGCCTTCCAATTAAATCGACACCTTTCATCTGGAATGGAGGCTACACATAGGCTGCCCTACTGTATGGTTACAGGCTAATCACATAATTTTCCAGCTATCTTTCTATTATTATTTTTAAAAAGCAAACCTTTTACCTACCTTTTTTGATCATCAGTGTTAAAAGTGTACATTACCCTCATTTTTACCATCATCTTCATAATATGCAGTAAACTGATTGTCTGGCGGCAAACGCCATACTCAATCACAAGTGTGATCACAAGTGTGTCCAGCAATTCGAAAAGAATGCGCAAGGCAGCATGGGTACTCCCAGGCTAGTAAACTGATGCATTAACTGCAACAGTGTAACAGTGTAAGGCCTACTTCTTCACATTCTTGACAACAGGCTGTTACCAAATAAAGCATTTCATGGAAAACAGCTACAGACACCATTTATAAAGTGAGAACGAGCTATGACAATGTATCGTAATAATGATGCCATTCTCTCCTTAGGGATGAAGTTCATTGCCAAATTAGATCAGGCTCCTTTAGTTACTGGATACGCCTGTCAACAGTGGAGCTAAAAATGTCCAATCTACCACATGAAGGGAACAGGCGACTTGTATTGGTGAACAAGATCCCCCCCAACACACACACACACACACACACACACACACACACACACACACACACACACACACACACACACACACACACACACACACACACACACACACACACACACAGCAACTGATGGAGAGAGCTAATAGTGTTGTGGACGGTTGGAGTAGACGGTTTCAGTTGCAATCTGCCCTTTCATAGTTCTCTGTGGTTGAGTTTCACTGTACAGTGTGACATCTTGTTCCCTTTGGAGCAGGGGTGGGGAACATGTGTCTCGAGGGCCGGTTGCGGCCCTTGAGGCCGTTTTATTCATTTTAATGTTATGCAGCTTCAAGTTTTTGGTGAGAGCCCGCACATCTCGAATGTTTCTTTTTTAGCAGGTGCAGCTTTTCAAGGTACTCCAGTCTTCATTTAACTCAAGGAAGAGCGCAGCACTGCTTCTTCACAATTCACCACTTTTTTATTTCGCGCTCTTCCTTGAGTTAAATGAAGAATGCAGCTTCAAGTGAAATATGACATATTTTGTAAAGGAATCGTAGAAAATACATTTGCAATACAATTATATTCAGTGGACCTAGAGAAGGTGGTGTCTGTTTTAAAGGTGGCTGCCTTCAATATACATAGGCCTTAAGTGTGGGGGGAAATCCTGTTGTGTTCATAATACGGCCCTCAGAAGACTTTTACGGCCCTCGGATGAATTTGAAGTGGCCCTTTGAATAAAAAAGGTTCCCCACCCCTGTTTGGAGTTTGGAGAAAAGCCTATGGGGGTCAATTTCAGTATCTACCTCTCCTTGTGCTTGTGACCTCATGATGCGAGGCAAGATGTCATTGATAGAAGTTTTATTCAATATCTCGTACAATTCAAAGGTCATTTTTTAATTTGCAATTGGGATGTTGAAGGTGGAAATTAAGACCCCCAGTTTTTGAGCCAAAGTTGAGAGAAACTTGTTGTTTTCGCCGCGGAGGCGGGGCGTGACATCGGCGAAGCACAAGGCCACAAGCACAAGTAGAGGGCGGGAGGATAGATAATGAGATGGACCCTGCTGTGACTTCAATGCTGCTTTCACATCTGAGGCTTTGTGACTGGTGTTGTGACCAAGTTGACCCTGGAGGTTTCTGAAAAGGCATCCATCTGCAAGACAACACTGTACATTGCAATAGCAAAGACAGTTGTTCTGACTCTTTTAGACAATAGCTACGGTAACATGGCGTTTTTAATTCCGAATTAATAATTCCGAATTGAATAGTTTGGTCGAGTTTACTTTGATCTTTCATTTAATTCCGAATTGTGAAGTGTTAACATGCCGTTTTCAAAGCGGAATTCATCTTTATTCAGAATTAAAGTGAGTTAATTCGGAATTAAATGTCTCATGTAAACGTAGTAAATGTCCAAAATATCTTGGTCTGTGTAATACCTTTTTGAGCTACCCCCTCTCTCTGTTTCTTTTTTTAATGCACACATGACGAGGGAGACCCTTGTTCACTTTTTCATTTCCTTTTTCTCAGTCTTAGTGTGCATCTGTGTGTATTGACATGCAGAAACCGAAAAAGGGTAAAACATTTACTTTTTCTATGAAATCATGAAATGTTTTTTTTTTTTTAAATCTCTCTGGGAAAGTATTCACAATCAAATAGGCAGAAACCAAGTGCCATGGATACACCACAACCACGCCAGTGTTGCATACATTATCTGGTGGATGACCCGTTTCTATGACCTTTAGTTTGGGAAAAACAGGAGCAGAGCAGGGACAACATGACCAGAACGGGCAGCATGACTACTGACCTTTACATGACCAGAGAGAGCAGGAGGTCCCCAGGTGGGGATGCGGAAGAGTTGGTGAATGATTCAAAAGGGGAAGAGAGAGAGAGAGAGAGAGAGAGAGAGAGAGAGAGAGAGAGAGAGATAGAGAGAGAGAGAGCACGCAAAATACAGCATCTGCCTCTGGAAAAAGGTAGTTTAGTTTAAAACACATAAAAGATTACTTGCATTTACTGTATGTAACTTTAACCATGTGATAGTAAGTTGTCATCTTTGTTCCTTTTCAATACCTTTATGAAATGCCTTCCTTTATGTTTTGAAAGATTTTTGGGGGGTCTTTTTCGACTTTATTTGATAGGACAGTGTGAGAGGTGAACAGGAAGCGATTTGAGAGAGACACAGGGAGGGGTCGGCAAAGGACCTGGGCAGGGAAACGAACCCGGGTCAGCCGCATGGCAGGCGAGTGCCCTACCGGTTGGCCATGACAGGCCTATGAAATGCCTTCCATTTCAGGTGATGCCTTCCATTCATGTCCATTATGGAGATGAATTAGGAAACAATAGATGCTGATCCACATGCTCATCACTCCCCATGCCTGACGAGACAGGTTTGTGCAGATTTGGCAATTGTTTAAAAACACTACACTGAAAAAACTGAACACGCATATGGTTGAACTTGTTTGCACGTGCGCACGCACACACACAATATTTCGCAAGTTGGGAAATGTGACGGCAATACAATATTCGCTTCTCTGTGTGGCAGTGTTTGAGAAACCATATTCTTATGGTTTATTCATATTCATATTCATATGAGAATTCATAGCAGGCATTCTTTTTAGCGTATCATCTTCTTATGTGTTTTGTGTTATAGTGAAAACATCTACTATAAGCAGTCTTCATTTCAGTTATGACCATTACAGCATAGCGTATTCTATGCGGCCAGGGTAAACTTGCCAGCAACATATTCAGTGTACACACCTAGGCTACATATCATGATACTGCCATAACAGGCTAAACATGCTGTCATTATTATGATACCACTTCCAGGCGTGGGCTGGCTGAAAACGCATCCATTTACTTTAAAAGCAAATCCTTTGCAAGCCATAACAGCTATATTTGTATCCTGTTTAACCACCCCCACTTGAAATTCATGTCTTCTCCCAGCACAGAACACAGCTGGAGGCTGTTGTGTCATCGGAGACGGAATGGAACAATGGAAGCCTGGGGGTGTCAGTGTTAAACATATGACAAGACTTCCAGTCACTGGAAACAGCGTGTCATTTCCGGGTCAGTCTTCAGCAGAGAGAAGAGCCTTCATAATAATAAACAGCACAGCAAAATGAAGGAGCACAAAGGGGCTGTCTTTCTGAAGAAGCTCCTCATCTTCCTCAATAATTTGTCAAACTCTTAAGATATGGACCATGTCATCATCAATTTGCTGTAATCAGAATAGCAATGACCAGGTAGTAATGACCAAGGGCTCCTTCTCCCCAGGTGCTCCATCGAAAGGTTCCGACGATCTTTTATCCTTGCAGCAATCAGACTTTTTAACAACAGCTGCTGATGGGTTTTATTGGTTTTATTTATTTTTATATGCTGTGGTCACTCTTTGTGTGTTTATAGGATGGACTGTCTACTGTTTCTTATTGCTTATTTATTGTTAGCTCTTTATTTTAAGTTTGTCTATGTGTCTGGAATGTGCTGTGTGTGGATGGACAGGTGGCATTCAATTTCCTCTGTGGGGATTAATAAAGTCTCTCATCATCATCATCATTAATGTATTGATGTCATAGTAGTGGTAGTTAGGTCCACTCTGTCTGTGCCAAATTGCATTGACATCTGTAGAGAAAAAATGGGTTCATTACTTTCCTGGGCGTATTGTCTAGACACGAATCTGCTTGTGTCTTAATATCTGTCGGCAAAGTAAGACTACCCAGGGAGAACAGAGTGGGATGAGGGGGACACACCTGAGGAGTAAGATGCTGGCTAAGCCTTTACACACACACACACACACACACACACACACACACACACACACACACACACACACACACACACACACACACACACACACACACACACACACACACACACACACACACACACACACACACACACACACACACACACTCTCTCTCTCTCTCTCCCTCTCTCTCTCACACACACATCACCACCATGAACAGCAGTGGAGAAAGTGAGAGAGAGAGAGAGAGAGAGAGAGAGAGAGAGAGAGAGAGAGAGAGAGAGAGAGAGAAAAGGACATAGTGATCCACTTCGTATGTCTGGAAGAGGCTGGAGCCTGGACAAGCGCATGTCTTTGAAGCTGTGCCATGGCTGAGCGGTGCCTGGAGGGGCCCAGGCTACGCATGCAGGAGCATGTCGACCAGAGCACATGCAGACGCAGGCAGGCATACCTCTCCACTCATGGCTGGATTGGCAATAAGGCATTCGGGGCATTTGCTCGGTGGACTGATGTTTTTGGCCTGGTCCTCTTGTAGAGTTACTTGGGCACAATCCCTGGTGATGAACAAAAAAGTAATGTTTTGTGGAAAAAAGGTGCGCACACTCCTTTGGATTTTTTCTTCTTTAAGTTATTTTTTTCTTTTTATTCATTCACTGACAAGCATGATGACCTTTCAACCTCTCGGTCTTCCTCAGATTCACTGACAAACACAGGCTTGACACATTGTCTACAACAAATTTGACCTGGTCCTCCCATCAATGTAGTGGTAGGGCTACCAGTCCTCATGCCGTTACAGCTGACCTCTCCGAGTCAGATGTAAATATTCATTTTAGCTTTTGGGGTCAAAATAGCTCGCAATAGATGACTGAAAATGTTGTCATGGGCTTTACTGTATTGTCTCTCTCAATGCCTGGCTGGTGGACCGGTCTTGGCTGAAATTGCCTGGCCTGATTTTTTGCCCCAGTCCTGTCCAGACATACCTCCACTCTACACAGCATGGCTGAGCACTGAGATCACACACTCTACTCTCTCCTTATGGAGATTTATTGGTGCCATTTCAGCTTAAAAGGACCCAGATAATTAAGGGCAAATGCTCAAAGGCCCCAATCATCCCCCCATTAAAGAAATGTTTTTATTTCAAACAATATCCGAGGGAACCCATATAACACAATTTCACTCCATTTAGGTTATGTAGTATTGAAAAAAAAATCCAACGTTAACTGGGCACATGAAATGATTTAATGGTACAATAAACACAATAAAAGCCGAACTGTATGGGATACATTCAAGGTTCATCTTTATTGAGTGTTTAAAATTAAACATGTTAAAATATGATATTTTTTATTTGGAATATTTTGGCACTTTAAACCCCATTTAATAGCTTGTGTGTATATATATTCACAGTCAACAGTCAAGCAGTGATTTTCTGTAGGCCTTTTTTCATGCCTTATGGTTCTGGCTAAAAAGCATTTCAGGTTTTCCCATTTGAAACGCGTGTGTGAAGATGAAAACCTGTCCAACTTCAAAGGCAAACACACATGACACAGAGCAAAGTTCACATGTTCCTCTTTTCCACATATGCCAGTTTTCTGGTAAGCCTACAGTTGGACTCGGCCGCCACTTTCTGCTTTACGATTGAGCAAAAAAGTAGCGGCCGAGTCACGCTGTGTCAAGCTGCACAATAGGCCTACCCGAAAACCGGCAGTGGAAAATAGTCAAGATAGCCCAAAATAGGCTTTTTTCAGCTTTATTATATGAAAGCAAAACGATAAAAAGAAGCCTGCATACTGATTTTGTTATCTAGCACGATTTTCTGTCGGTTGTTTCTGACTATGAAAACATCAAGAATGTTCGCATTCTTTCCAGCCTTGTCATTTTTTGCCCTTTGAATTGCGACATCAAAAAAAATACTCTGCTCTTTGCACAGCTATTTCAGTCACACACACACACACACACACACACACACACACACACACACACACACACACACACACACACACACAGCACACAGCACACAAAAAGCACACAGATAGATAACACGGAGCTGCCGAGTGAGCGAAGGTTGCCCAATCGGGAACATGTCACTCTGGTCTGGTCCTGGGCCATTGACACAGTTGCCTTGCCCCTCTAGCTACACTGCCTGCAAATGGCTGCTGTTGCTCAATAGCAAAGAGAAGAAGAGAAGGGGTCCATCTGGAATGATGCAATTACCGTACACACTGTTTAATGACAAGGGGCAGAATAGAACCTTTCGACCTTTTCTGTACAGGAGGATGAGCTGTCTCTCTCTCTTCCCCCCGTCCTCTGTGTCGTGTGTGTGTGTGTGTGTGTGTGTGTGTGTGTGTGTGTGTGTGTGTGTGTGTGTGTGTGTGTGTGTGTGTGTGTGTGTGTGTGTGTGTGTGTGTGTGTGTGTGTGCACGTGTGTTTTGGGGGTGTTCTTGACAGGAAAGGACACAAATTACTGGGCTTGCCCAGACAAAGTGCATACATAAGAAGAAAGTCATCATTTCTACATGTGTTTTTCTCGGTCAAACCAAGCTACTGTGATCTCTTTCAACTTATCAAAAACTATACAAAAACAGGGTTTTTTAAGAACATGGTGTCATGACCAGAATTTCAGTGTAAATCTCAAATCTCATAAGTGGGCACACTGAGCAAACACCAAACTATTGTGTCTCTGCCCTCGTGTTTTTAATAGCCACGTTTAAATAAAGGCTTTTAAATATTTTTGCACAAGAAGAAGAAGAGTAGCCTGGCTCTCTCGCAGACCCTTTGTGCTTTGTTCATCTTCGTTAAACTTTGTGAGAACCAGGTTAGAAGAAGAGTGCTTTGGACTCCCTTTTTGACCAAACCATTGTGATTTCATTCGACTTAAGAAAAACTATACACAAACTGGTATTTTTGGGACATATTTGGTGGTGAGTTGAGGAGGAGATGGGGGAAGCCAGGACTAGAGTTTCACTACTGTCATTTCCAAATCACCAGTGGGCACACTGCACAAACACAAGCCTGGTGCCCACGGAGTCCAAGTCCACTTTCCCAACTCCCCGGAATGAAGTGGCCCGTCCTGCCGGTAATTGAAGAGCAAATATTGAATTTTCCGTAGGAGGTGATGTTGGTTGGTTTTGTGAGCAGTACAAGAAAAGTACACACACAGACTCACACAGACACAGACGCAGACACACACATACATCACCAACAACACTCTGACAGTGCTATTATTCAGAAGCCACTGTGCTTAAGTTTACTTTCTGCTGCTGAACACAAACAAAGTTTCATGTCTCTTTCTTGCCCACTTCTTTGCACAAACACACTGCCCTGTAGGGCACAAATCTGATACATTTCAAACAGAGACTTCCATCTAAGCTCTAAGACAAAAAAGTCATTCACAGCATTTTAGGGCCCCACCCTGCCGTACCACCCTGAAACCCTTTTTTGTATTCCTCCACTCCCCCTTCGTGGGGGTAAATGAGTTATCCAGGCTTCCCAGGAGGTTAAACTACCTCTGACACCCCTCAACCCCCCCCAATATACCGCCAGAGGCCAACAACCCCTCACCCACCACCCCAACCCCCCAACCCCCCCCCCCCTCCCCCTAAAGCCTACTGCCACAAAAACACACACACACGCACGCGCACCGCCCAAACCCTCCAACCACCCACCCCCACCCCCTAAAGCCACAAACACGCAACCATGCACACACCATGCACACACGCACACACACACGCACACCCTCACATGCTCACACACCACACACACATCCTCACACGCTCACACACCACACATGCGCACCACACAACTCCTCAACCACCCACCCCCACTCTTTTCTGCAAGTCGGTCTTTATCAATAAGGATAAGAGGCTCAGCTCTGCAGAATGCAATCTGTCATGGCTTAACTGGTCGCATGTATAGTGGCATGCCGATAAGTGTGGTTTAAAAAGCAGACATAGACAAAAGCTACGCTGCAAATGCTTGCTATTCCAGCAGTGCTAATATTGTTCTTTTCAGCCGTTTCTGCCCGAACTTGACATTTCGGCATGTAGCCATTTGTGTCGCTCACAACAGCACAAGCGTCTGCATATGCTGTTGCGTCATTCCCTGCATACTTTCCTTGACAGTACAATAGAGTAGAGGCTCACTGCCCATTTGAGAGCTGTAATGGGTGGACGATTAGGAAGGTTTGACAAGTACACCCGGTACACGTGAGAGTTTTGAAGGCTTTTTTGGTCTACTATTGTGCGTGTGAGTGGGTGAGTTTCAAAAGGCAGGTAGAACTGTTTTGTCTTTGTTTACAACATTATTGATGACAGGACAGTTTGAGAGGTGGACAGGAAGCGAATGGGGAGAGAGATGGGGAGGGGTCGGCAAATGACCCAGGCCGGGAATCGAACCCGGGTTGGCCGCATGGCAGACGAATGCCCTACCGGTTGGCCAGGGCAGGGTGTGACTTTTTTTTCACTTACTCAAACAAAGGAATTAAAATTGGGTAGGGCTGTGAATAATTTTGGGATTAATTTTGAGTGTGTGTGCTGAATCTTCAGGATCCTTGTGTGATCAGCATGCAATGATGCCAGAATCCTGACCGAAACACAAGACTCAAGTCCCTGGCTGTTCTCCCACCCAATGTTTTTAATCACAATCAAATAAATTGTTAACTTTTGGGCTTCAACGGGTGTGACATACATTTCCAACCAACATTCCCATACACATCATTGGATCATATTCCCCTGCCCTGATTAGTGGAGTTAATGAGCACCATCTCATCCCATACCACAGTCATTAGTAAGAATTAGGACAGACTGGGAGAAATACTAGCCAGGCTGTGCCCTCCTAGTGACGCAACACCTTCGGCGGCGTTGCTTCTTCAAATCGAATCGCGATTGTAGCCTACGTCTATGGTAATCAGGCTAGAGAAATACATCCTTCTATCTGAGCAGTTGGTTTTCTCTGATCAGCGTGGTCTATCATGTCATGTTTCTTTTTGGCCCAATCCATGTGGAGCACAGCCTGAAATGTATGTAGGCAAATAAATAAGGAGAAAAATCTGAGAGTGCTGTCCTTTGCATCTTGAATAAACTCTTTCCACTTGGACACATGGCTAAATTGGTCCCTGTTCAGGGCAGATGGAAATATACAGTATAACAAAACCAAATGGTGAAGCCAAGTCAAATAGAGTTACGACAGATACTGTGTACTGTTGGCTGGAATCAACTTCCTGTCCAAATTGGAACTGCTCCAACAGTATCTTGTTTTAAAAGGAAATGTTTTGTTTTAAAAACGGCTTTATTCTCATCTGCCCTTGGTGATAGTTAATAGATAGATAATTACACACTATACACACATCTATAACACAATATAGTTTCTCTTCTCTTTTCTCGATTCTTCAGCACATTGAATGCTATTTATGTATGAATATTTTTGATTGATTGGCTGGTTAAAAAGGACTTAAAATCAATTGGTCAGGAGAACCAATATTCGAGCCAGTCAGTGCCTGGGGCTACATCGATCCACCATCAGGTGCACCAACTACTTGTGTGAGTGGAGGTGCAAAACGCACACCAGAAACAGAGGTGCTGGCAACCAGAAAATACAATTGTAGAAGGAGAGAGGTGCCGCACACTCATGAGTTAAATAAACAGTTTTTAATGTGACCGAAACGTTGTCACATTAAAAACTGTTTATTTAACTCGTGAGTGTGCGGCACCTCTGTCCTTCTGCACCAACTACTTGTACCTATCCACTACTTTGAAAAGCCATCAATAGGGGAAACAGGGCGGAGACATCACCAGGCAGTTTCTCAGCCCCTGGTCAAAGTGGAGCAGGCTGAGAAATAGAAATACCTGAGAGTGAAACGCACTGGAGGTGCACACGCTGACACCTGAGACCAGCAACATGGCCACAGTTAACAAAACGGACGATAAGGCCCAGGAAAAGAGACAAACACTTACGAGGCAAAATGAGGTTAAAGCTCCTGCTGGACCATCCCCTCATTGTCAAAGCAGGGTGTGTGAGAGTGTGTGGGTTGGGTAAGAGTTCAGGCATTGTGTTTTGGCTGTGTGAACATGTGATTACCATTCCAAGTCTGTGTGCATGAGTACGACTGTGACTATATGCAAATGCTCGAAAATGCTTCTGTGTAGAATAGTACAGAAGAGGTGTGTGTGTGTGTGTGTGTGTGTGTGTGTGTGTGTGTGTGTGTGTGTGTGCGTGTGTGTGCGCCCGCGTGTGTGTGTGCGTGCACTCTCGCGTGCGTGCGTGCATGCATGTCCACAAATAGTCTATCTAGATATGCTGATGGCTGAACTTTTTGGATAATATGATCTGAACGAATGAATATTCACAGACACAGTTTAGCGTGTGTCTATATGCACAGTCTAGCATATGCTTACAAACCTACTACTGCTACTTGACACCTTCATTTCCCCTGGGATCAATAAATAAAATGATACTCTGGTACCAGGGCCGGTTTTTAGCATAGGCCGGCTAGGCGGTCGCCTAGAGCGCCATGTGAAGAAGGGGCGCCGAAATGGCGCTCTCCTATGCGTAATTTTGCGATATGAAGTTTTTTTATGAAGTCGCAATCAACAAAGAGTGGCGAAAGCGCTCCTCACGGCAAAGCGCCCCTCAGCCAATAGTAATATCTCTTCCAACTGTCTCTGGGAAGTCTGTGAACCAATAAACAGACAGTTCTGAGAAAGGGGGCGGGACGAGTGACAGCGTGCGGTCTATTTTGAATTTGGAGACTCACTCACTCGAGAGACAGAGGGGGCAAGCGCAAACAGTAGTGCTGCTCTGCTGGATGGAGATTATTATGTTCTCATTAAACCACTCATTGCATGATGCAGGAGTTTCAGAGGGTGTTTTGGAACTATGTGATTTAATCAGCAACCGTTTGTGATTATGGATAGCCTAATAGTTATGAGGTTACTATTTGGAATTAGAGAGAAAAAGAGCTTTGTTTTTGATCAGAGAAATCGTAATCATAATAGCCTACTTGCTTAGGTTGACAAGCAATGTAAAGTAAGACTGGTGCAATGTTTAAAACAATTTTAGCTGCCATATCTCCTTCCATCCACATGAATTACCTGCTTGTTGTAAGCTTAAAAAAACATTAATTTCCAGACCAGAATGACATAGCCTACATTAATCATGTAACAGAACCATGCACAGCAGACAAGTGAGGCTATTTACTATATTTTGTATATTATGAAATTCAATAGCGTGACAGCTCTTCTCCCTTTCTCTCACCCTGTCCCTCCAAACACATAGATAGCCCCCTTCTCATTCTCCTACTCACAAATGCACCACTATTTCCAGTCCAGAAATGACATTGGTTTGGAAGACAGCACAAATGTGTAGCTTATTAAAATTGTTATGCTGCCATGCTTTGTGATGCTGTAGATAGTGTAGATCAATGCAGACCTCCTTGGTAGGCTTATTGTCTACACATGCATTTTACATGCAAATGTAGCCTACTGTATCACTCTCCTGGCATTTAAATTTCACGTTACAATTCAAACACATTGATAACCTCCCTCTCATCTGGGGTTGGGGGCCCCACCACCATCACATCCAACACACCACACAGTGAAGCTACTTTCATGCGATTCAATCTGATGTGTTGGTCGCCTGTCAAAAAGAACCACAAATCCATTTGATGAAAAACGGTTATTGTTCTTGATGCTATTTAGTTAAGCTTACTAAGGATATTAGTCTTGTGTTCTGTGAGGTATAAGAAAGATTTTTTTTTTCTTTCAAAGGTAGGGGGGGGGGGGGGGGTTGCGCCAGAAATCAAACTCGCCTAGGGCACCAAATAAGCCAGAACCGGCCCTATCTGGTACTCTGATGATACTCTGATAAACCTGAGTGTGTGTGTGTGCGGGTGCGTGAGTCTGTCATGAGGTAGTCATGAGGCGCTGGTGTGGGTGTGGGGCCCCCTGGCCCCCCTGGGCCCCAGAGATCCTGCCCAGCAGCCAAGCGTCGTAGTCCTCTCTGCTCATCTTCACAGCGTGCTCCCGCACCACCTGGAGAGAGCAGACCACAAACACAGCCACCCCGCAATCACTTACATGTAATGACACCCTGCCACTCTCCAACTCACCAACACCCAGCAGCACCCCACCCTCCTCCAGCCACCCACCCAGCACCGCCACGCCCTGACCTCCCAGCTCTACAACCCCCACACACCAGAGAGAAAGAGAGAGAGAGAGAGAGAGAGAGAGAGAGAGAGAGAGAGAGAGAGAGATAGAGATAGAGAGAGAGCGAGAGAGAGCAGGCGTGTGTGAGACAGACAGACAGAGAGAGAGAGAGAGAGAGAGAGAGAGAGAGAGAGAGAGAGAGAGAGAGAGAGAGAAAGAGAGAGAGAGAGAGAGAGAAAGAGCAGGCGTGCGTGAGACAGACAGACAGAGATACAGAGAGAGAGAGAGAGAGAGAGAGAGAGAGAGAGAGAGAGAGAGAGAGAGAGAGAGAGAGAGAGAGATGTATGTATGTTATAACAGTGCTTATGCAGTACTAATGTCTGAATATTTGTCGTCGTCATAATAAAGCATTGAAGTGAACTGAATAAAGGGGGCCAGTTGCTCCACAGGCACCCTACCCTACTCTGCCTATCCCAACCCTCCACCCAACTCTCCACCTATATAACCTCCCAAACACAACTTCCTGCGTCTGGCAAGATCACAAGCTCGGGGGCCCCCGGAGTCTGTAGACGGCTGGTAGTCTGGGGGGATGGTGAGTGTCTGTGTCTGGGCACGCCCCAGCTAAAATAATGGGTTAGGAGGACAGAGCTGGGGGTCAGAGAGGATAAACATCTCTCCCTCTCCTCTTCTCTTTTCTTCTGCCCTCTATCATCAACTCCGCTCTCCCTTTTTCCTTGACGCCCCTCCTCCTCTACGCTCTTTTGGGCTACTCCTCTCCTCTGTAGTCCTACTCTTCTTGTCTCCCAACTCCTTCTTTTCCCAGAGCCATGACTGTAAATGAAGGAAAGTGAAGGACAAGTGTGACTTGGTAGCTTTCAGGGCAATTGAAGACCATTTTTGGGGGGTTTGCCTTTATTTCGATAGGCCAGTAGAGTAATGACAGGAAGTGAGTTAGGAGAGAGAGATGGGGAAGGCTCGGCAAAGGACCCGAGCCGGACTCGAGTCCGGGTCGGCCGCGTAGTAGACGAGTGCCCTATCATTAAGCTACGATAGGGCCAAAGCTGTATTTTTAAACTATGTATACTGATATATAGTATATTATATAGTCTTAAACCCTTCCCTCCTCCCCTCTCCCCAATTCCCCAACTTCGCCTTGGGTTCCATGTTATCATAATTATCATCATAATTATCATCATCATCATTATTATTATTATTATTATTATTATTATTGTTATTATTACTATTTACATTATTATTTATATCTGTACCTCAATGGCCACACACAGGTCAGGCAGGCACAGCTCCCAGATCTGCAGGCCGCCCAGCACCTTCAGGAAGACCTGGGGCCGCACGCGCAGCCGGCGCTCCTCAGCGAAGTGACGCAGCTTCTCCAACACACGCGCCAACTTCCTGTTATGCTCGGCCGCCTCGCCTAGATTACCCAATAGCACTAGCAGCCTGGGAGAGGGAGAGAGAGAGAGAGATAGAGAGAGAGAGAGAGAGAGAGAGAGAGAGAGAGAGAGAGAGAGAGAGAGAGAGAGAGAGAGAGAGAGAGATAGAGAGAGAGAGAGAGAGAGAATGGTTCACATTTGTCTGTGCAAAATTGTATGGACTAATTAAGTGTTTCTCAGCCTTTTTTAAGGCAAGGCACCCTTTCAATTCATGAAAAATGTCAAGGCACTCCAAACCAACAAGCCGTAACATGGCACTGCGTCCGAAACCACACAAGCTTAGAAAAGTCACACAGTTGGAGAGGTCACACAACCTACGTTCGAAGTTGTAGCTTACTGGGGCGACCTAAATCTACTTTATTGTGCGTAAATGGCAGATGAAAGATTCCACTGACTAAGCATTCATTTGTTAATTTAGACAAATGTGTATTATACTACATCATTTATTTATCAGCCACGTTTCTGCGGCACCCGGGTTGAGAAACACTGGACTAATTGATGTCTCTGTTCATTATACAGTAAGTTATGGTTTGCTTTGGTAATGCATTGACCTTATTTATTGTGCCAGTAAAGTGAACATAACCACATTTAGTGAGAGAGAGAAAGAGAGAGAGAGAGAGAGAGAGAGAGAGAGAGAGAGAGAGAGAGAGAGAGAGAGAGAGAGAGAGAGAGAGAGAGAGAGAGAGAGAGGGAGAACTATGGATGACTAGCAAAAGGAGGAACACAAGGAGGAAGTCGTGCAATATCATGTAGCAACACAACAGACATTATCTATTGAGCACAGGATGTGGCCAGACCAAGATATCAAGACACTAGCAAGAAACAATAGGGGGGAACGCTTCATAAGCAAGCACACAAGAAAGAAAGAAAGAAAGAAAGAAAGAAAGAAAGAAAGAAAGAAAGAAAGAAAGAAAGAAAGAAAGAAAGAAAGAAAGAAAGAAAGAAAGAAAGAAAGAAAGAAAGAAAGAAAGAACGAAAGAAAGAACGAAAGAAAGAACGAAAGAATATCACCATTGATGATATCCATTCTCCAGCAGTGATACTTAGTTTTAGTTATTGCAATTATCGTTAAAACTATTGCAATGTATACACTACCTAACCATCTTTCATTGCATCCGTGTGATGTTCACAGAGTAAAAAACTCACAATTAGTTCTCTATGAAGGCTACACAGTCCTACTTTGTCACACGGACCACATGGCCAAGAGCATTTGGTGAAGGGTAAAATAGGACCTCTAAAAAAAAAATCTCATTTCATCATCAAGGGGTGTCTCACTGTAGCCTGGGCCAAAGCGACTGTTGACTCCGTCGAACAGTCTGGCAAAAGCCAAGAGGAATCCATCTCCGTGGAGGGGGGAGATGGTCTGATCTTACCCTGCCATTTAAATTAATTGGAGTTCCGAATTCAAATTAAAACCCATATTGTGCTTTATTAGCATGACTGTTATGATGTAGCGTTGCAAAAGCATACAAATAACAAAACAAAAGTGTGGATATAGTTACTTTAACCAATCAGTAACGGACTTCGCAGGTGAGTTCTGCGTTACCACTCTGAACTGTTTGCTGATTGGCTAAACACTGAGAGAACCAAGCTCGACGATGTGCGGAGGCAACATTTTTGGGTGGAGTCCATACTGTAGGATGGCGTCGCCAGGCTAGTCTCACTTTATAGGAAACTCAAAACCACGTCAGAAATGAGATCTTTAATTTAAGACAACAAGTGGCAATGTGGTAAAATTCTATCTTTGGTGTTCTGTGGTGACAGGGGGGGGCACACACACCACTTGGTGCTGTAAGGCTTGTCTGGGTCCTCCTCAAGTCTGCTGTGTGCAATGGGCTGGCGGATGTCTGCTGCCAAAGAGGAGGTCTTCCTACAGAGGGCCTGCAGACGCTCAAGAGCGTAATCCCAACGCTTCCTGAATAGGGGGAGAGAGAGAGAGAGAGAGAGAGAGAGAGAGAGAGAGAGAGAGAGAGAGAGAGAGAGAGAGAGAGAGAGACTGTAAATAGGTGGGTTAGCTGTTTATTTTCATTACTCACTGATTAACAGTTTCATTCACAACGCTTCAAGACAAGGCTTCAAGGCAACACATGCAAAAATGTAGCCCTCATAAACACACTTTCACTAACAGAGTATTCAGTTCTCTAACAGCCACTGCATGGGGCAACACCTAGCCTCGTCTGAGTGCAAATTGGGTGCTTTTGGGAACAAGCTGCTGGTTGCCGAGCCAGGCCCTAGTTTTTTTTGTCCTTGTTGTGACACCCGAAAGTGACGCAAGTGACACGGCCGTTTGCCTGACTTCACACCAGAGTGCTACTGATGAGCTGACTTCCTGTTGCGCAGTCTGAGTCTGACACAGAGCTTGGCCTGAAATACTAATACACAGGGCCTTTAGTAATGCACTACGATTTGGTCATTGCCATTCGGGTAATAGCAAATTTTATAATGCGTGTCTTAATGGGTTAACTGGCAAACCAGTTTAACAACACACAATATTGTACATAAACTACCCCAGACACTCTACTAGACCATATTTTTTTCAAGCTGTACGTATGTTGTGAATTCTGTTGAGAATCAATTACATTTTCATGAACAAATTACATCCAGGTAATGACCACGGGGTTTGTGCACACAGTTGTTTGAAAGATTTAAGTGTAATTTTATTATTCTTCATTGCTATAAACCTGCCCACAACCTGTAAAACTTGCTGTCCAAAGGACATATATCATAATTTCGATTGACAAAAAAAAAACCCAGCTGCACTCTGACTGCAGTTGCTGAGTGCATTTCTAGCTTGAAGATGAAATCCGAAATCTCACTTGGCCTTGGCCTCTAGACTGTCGCTGAAGAGCTGGGCCACCTCCTCGGCGTGCTCCTCAAAGGAAGTCCTCAGCTCCTCCAACCGGGAGCACTTCCTGTCCGCTGTAGAGGACAAGAGCTGTCTGGCGGCTGGGCAGCTAGCATATAGCAGGAAGTATCATGGGTAAAAAAAGCAAACAAACGAGAGGGTGAGTGAGTTAAGAGGTTTGGGAGGATGACACTTGGTGCCTTTGAAATGCTTCACTGGATCACATGAGGAAGCGTGAGGAAGACTATCACTCGCTAGTCATGTGACCTGTGCTTACTGTGGTGAGGGAAATAATGAGGCAGTAAGATATATCAGCGAAGTGTGCTGTAGTAGAGGACAAGAGCTGTCTGGCGGCGGGGCAACTAGTATAGCAGGAAGTATCATGGGTAAAAAAAACAAAGAACCGAAAAAGTGAGTTAAGAGGTTAGGGAGGATTACACTTGGTGCCTTTGAAATGCTTCACTGGATCACATGAGGAAGTGCACACAATACCTCTGTTGTAGACCATTGTAAAAATGAACAACATAGCGCAGGCCAGGCCAGAGGTCAGGAGAGTAACAGTGTTTGGAAGAATCACTCGCTAGTCATGTGACGTGTGCTCAGGGCCCCTGACAGCTTTGGCCGGGCCTGGGAAAAAGTCATCTGACATGGCCCCCCACCCAATACATTCAATGTAATTAATGAGGGCCTAACTATGGGCCTCCCATCTACCTGGGCCCGGGACAACTGACCCCTTTGCCCCCACTTGCCGGCTTCCCTGCGTGTGCTTACTGTGGTGAGGGAAATAATGAGGTAGTAAGAAACTATATCAGCCACTGACTAACTAACTAAGTGGGAGGCAAAAAACAGATGTGTGCTTGTACGTGTATTTTTGTTTTCGGAAAGTGTGTGTGTGTGTGTGTGTGTGTGTGTGTGTGTGTGTGTGTGTGTGTGTGTGTGTGTGTGTGTGTGTGTGTGTGTGTGTGTGTGTGTGTGTGGTGTCAGTGTTGTGTTTGTTGCCACAAGTAGACGATAAGTTTCACAATTGAGTCTGTCTTTGTTGGAGTCATAGTAGTTTCCAAACACTAAACCTGCTATAAACCTCATAAAAGTTCTTCAAGCTACAGTACATGCAGTGCGCTGAAAGGCATGTGATGGGATTCATGCATGGTCAGCCGTACCTACAAAAGGTGTCTCTGTCTCTATCTCTGTCTCTCTCTGTGCTTGTGCATGCGTGCATGTGTGCATGCATGTGCATCTGTCAGACACACCTTTTCGGTCGTTGACTCCCCTTTTTCAACCCAACAGTTGAGTCTTGCTTTTCAGTGGTGATGCAGGGTGCAGATGCTGATTTTAGCTTGCTATATGGAAAAGCACAATTCAAAACAATACTCAGTTTTTGGTGAATAACCTAGCATGGTAAATAAATAAATAATTAAATAAATCATCCAGTCACTTGATCCTTTCTTCCTCAATAGAGTTGCATTTTAAACAATGAATTCTATTTCACAGAGTATATATTTAGCTGTATTTATTAGTTTCTTATCTTTTATTACGTTTACTCTTGTTCAACTTGCGTCTCTTGGTGATGTGACTCTGTACTTTTCCTGCCTACTTATCATATTAATTGTTGCATATTTTATACAACATGTTTTACACATACGTACAAATACCATACAGCAAAGTCAGGTATTTGGCTAAACGAAGTGATTCTGATGATGCTATTAAGTAAGCACGTGATTATTCTTCTACCCTCTAGAAATAAACTGACATGTTATATGCCCCTCTCTGTGAACCTACTCTTGTGTTATTTTGTGCCCTTTCCAGTATACTCATGAACGGTCATCCGGGTACTTTGCTCTTAAATTTGCGTTACGCCCCTTTATGGGTGAAAACAAACCGAATGTCTCATTGACTTACATGCTACATCGGCTAGCCTAAATGAACACAGTCCATGCTGTTTGGCTATATTATTTGAACAGCCGGCAACACGTTTTCGGCATGTTGCGCGTGATCAACGCTAGTCTACAGGTCTTTCGTTTATTAAACCCCAACATCACCAATTGACTTGCATGGGTTGTTTTCCCCCACAAATAGGCGTAACGCACATGGAAAACGTCACGCCGTTCATGAGTATTAAGGGCACGTAACCTTCCCATCCCCCCACCCCCCCGCATTCCAACCATACCTGCTCCACACAAAGTCAGGGGCCGTGGCTGAGCCATAGAGTTCTTTGGCCACACTCTTGTAGACCTCTTCCAGAAGCTTCCGCAGGTCTAATAAACAACACAACAAACAGACAGATATTTAGTTTTTTTTTAAAAGATATTTTTTCACTTTATTTATGATAGTACAGTGTAGATGGTGACAGAAAGCGAGTTGGGAGAGAGAGAGAGACTGGGAAGGGTCAGCAAAAGACCCGGGCCGGAATCGAACCCGGGTCGGCCGCGTAGCAGATGAGTGCCTTTCCGTTAGCGCGACGGTAAGGCCAAACATACAGATATTTACTGATGCAGTCAGCTGAACAGACATATTGATCTCGATGACCTCGAAGAGGACCGAACACCATGTGTAAAACAGCTCAATAGAGACAGCCAGTATCTTTATCTTTGTTACCAAGGTGTCTAGGCCTGAGGAGCTAGTGTGTCTATATGTGTGTGTGTATGTGTGTGTGTGTCTCTATGTGTGTGTGTGTGTGTGTGTGTGTGTGTGTGTGTGTGTGTATGTGTGTGTGTGTCTCTATGTGTGTGTGTGTGTGTGTGTGTGTGTGTGTGTGCACTAATGGCTGAATGTATGCAAGTGTGTGTGCTATATCCTTGCTGTTGTGCAATGTATATTATAATTTCTCCCTCTCTCTGTGCTTTTGTATATGCTGCTGGACACCTTAAGTTCATTTAGAGAACTAATAACATATCTCTACCCTAATCTAATGTTTCATATAGGCAGCATCATAGAGGCTATGACATCTAACATGGTTGACTAACTGTATATTTGGGGATTGGATCTTTACATCACATAGTCTAAATGACAAACATAACATTAGTATGTCCGTTCAAGACAAATGAAATGGTACTGTAGAAGGCCCTCTTGAAGCTAGTCCTAGGCTATATCCCATTTAACGAACTCTGAGTTTACTATCAATAGGCTACTAGCATCACCAATGTAGCAACTGTCAACATATGTACAGTATCTGTCAACATATGGTACAGTGCGTTCATACTGTACACATGAAAGCAACTGTTCAGCCATGTAAAGACAGCTGTGTTCACAGTATGTGCATTACAAAACATTACATCATCTTAACAGATGAGATGTCAAAAATAAAAGTAATAAGAAAAAGGAAGAAAAAAAAGAAACAGCTTCCTTCCAAAACAGGTAATGTAAAGGTAAGGTAAGGTAATGTAAGGTAAGGTAAGGTAAGGTAAGGTAAGGTAACTATTATACCTGTGTTACAATCAGCTAACTGCGATGGTTGGATCTAATCTGTTGTAGGTTCTTGTTAGGTTTTTAGTATCTTTCTGTGACAACACAGTCTATCTACCTCATTAGGTCCAATGGACTAACTGGTGGAACAGCTATGTAATAGGCCTATCATGCGCTAGTGTTGTACTTATACCACAGATCTACTTTTGACACCTCTGACCATGTTGAAATGCTCCATCCCAGGCCACTCCAAGTTAATGAACCACCATCCTGTATATACCGGTAGACTCTGTTGGCCACGGCACTACATGTTAAAACTTGTAAGGAGGCCACTACAAGTTAATTAACTACCGTCTACTGAAGATCTAGGTCGGATCTTAGCTCACCATGCCAAGGCACCACTACACCATACACTTAAAGCCACGCTCCTTGAGTGTTAGCTGTTCTTGCCTTACAGCAGGGTTGGGGAACCTTTTTAATTCGAGGGGCCACTTCAAACTCCTCCAAGGGCTGTAACCGTCCTCTAAGGGCCATACTATGAACACAAACCAGGATTTCCCCCTGCACTTTAGGCCTATACTGAAGGGTTGCCACCTTAAAAACAGACCCCACCTTCTCTAGGTCCCCTGACTATAACTACATTGTATTACAACTGTGATTTCTAAGATTCCTTTACAAAATATGTCATATTTCATGGGAAGCTGCATAACATAAAAATTATTATTAATTATTCCCCACCCCTGCCTTACAGTACTAGTTTCTCAGCCCTGACACAGGCCTCCATCAGCTGGCCTTAGTTAGCCTACTGACACACCCTGTATGTAAACATCTTATATTAAAGCAACTAATCGCTATGCATGTCACATATGTGGCATAAAGTGACAGAGAGAGGAAGGCAAAGAAACCCAGGCCCATACGTTGTATGTTCATTTCTAGTAGGAGTTCATAGAGGAAGGCAAATGCATGAAGGCCCAGGACAGGCCCACTGTTCATTTTAAAATGACTGTTTTTACTACTACTTCAACACCTACAATAAAGGCATCAAGTAACACTACCACTAATAATAGTTGACAACGAATAGGTGGTCATTGAGGAGCAATAGGTTGAGACATTTCTACAAAGGGAGTGAAGAACGTGAGTAAACCATGGTTTGAGTGTCAGTGTATCACATGTGCACCACATGTGTATTGAGGCATCTGCTGCAAATATCTCCTCCAGTGCTCACGGTTCTGTATCACTAACACACACACACACACACACACACACATGCACGAACGCGCGCGCGCACGCACGCACGCACGCACGCACGCACACACACACACTATATTGTTATTTAACATTTGTTCTCAAATGTGAACTACTACTGTGATTTCTGAAATTGAGCACAAGAATCATCCCACACAATCGCACAAACAATTGTTAATTTACAAGGACTGATGTTGCCCTCTTGAAGTTCCAAAAGTGATGAATTAATGCAACAATATGTGGACTTGAAAGTTCAAAAAACCACACACACACACACCATCTTGTTCTGTTCAAACACTTCATCAAACAACCCAGAGGGCCATATGAATATGAGCAGTTTGCCTAAAAATCAATACCATATGTCTGACAAAAGGACAGCACTGAGTCTCTGATGACAAGCACATCTGGTGAGCCAGTCTGTCACATCCCGGCTCAAGGTTGGCCTGACTTTGTTTTGCTGACACCAACTGTGAGCGCATTGTGCCACCTAGTGTCCATATACAGCAATAGCAGCAATGTGAAGCAATCCGAAAATCAGAGGCAGCCTCCTCGATTATTTCCCACAGTGCCCACCTTTTTGTAGCCTACCTAAAAGCACACCATTAAAGCAGCACCAAATGACAGAAAAACTGTACAAATTATCAAAAACTCTGGAAGATTCATGCATAATTTATGTGAACTCATGAAATAGTTAATAGCACACACGGAGAGCCACGGTATTAGAGAAAATTACACGGCGCAAAAAAAAAAGAAATGAAATGATGTATTTAACCAAATTAACCAGCTTCAGCCTAATGACTAATGATCACACTCCATCATAATCTCCTGGGGTTCAATGCTTTGGATTTCACATCCATTCACATTCACACATGATGGCAAGGCAGCATTCCTCAGAGCAGTAATCTCATTTGTAGACGTCGGCTGGAAATAATGGAAGCCCTAACCCCACCACACCAGCCCCCTCCACCATCTCAGTGGCGGAACAACCGCACACAGGGCCTCAGGGCAAAAACATGTATAGGGGCCCCTATATGGCCTGCCAAGGTCTCAATAGGGCCCCCACCACCAATGCAAGAGTGCTCTGGGCCCTGGGGCAAATGCCCTGCTCGCCCCGCCCTATAGCTCCGCCCCTGCTTCACCCTCTCTTGATCTCTCTCTCTCTCTCTCTCTTCAAAAGCCTTCCTCGTTCACACGTTTATCTGCTCTTTATTTCATGAAAGGAGAAAAAAAACTCGCTCGTAGCTTTACCCATACTCCACGTTTCACTCCATACAATGAAATATTGAATATACAGTTACTGTGTATGAGCCGAGTGCTAAGAGACTGCGTAGGTTTAAGGTGTGTGTCATTTTCTAGTCCATTAACTCAATTTTTTTCATCAACTTCTGCATAAATCCCTCTTTTCAGTTCTGTCTTTGTTAAACTAAGCGATTCAACTAAGAGCTTTCATTCACATACATCTCTATGCACTTCTCCCATAGCTTTGGCTCCAAGAGCGCAGGTCAGTCCATGCATCATACCAGCTCGCCAATACATTGCTTTAAAACAGGGGTGAGGAA
>NC_085859.1:40592892-40620392 GCF_034702125.1 Engraulis encrasicolus | reverse complement strand
TGGGGGGTCTTGTTTTGTCTCTTTGTCTTTCTCGTCTGCTTATGATTTAATCCTTCATGTTGACTGCCTTGTATCCACTTTAAAAACTCAATAGATACATTGACAAATAAGTGGATAGTGAGGAGAGAGCATTTAAAACTGCAGAACTGATACACACAACAACCAATTAAGTGTTGTTCAGTATCTGACTGCTTGTACGTATGACTAATGAAAAAATTGCCTTGCTTTCCGAATAGTAATGTAATGCATCGCAATGCATCGTAGAATCGAACTGAATCGATCCGAATCAAATCGTTACCTCCCGAATCGTAATCGAATCAAATCGTAAGGGCAGTGCCAATGCACACCACTAGCAGAAAGGGGCAGAAAGAGTAACAGGGAGATAGACAGACAGATTGAAAAAGAGGCCGAATTTGGGATATATTCAGTGGTCGAGTTGTAAAATCAAACCAAGGGAGAGAGTCAGAGATGAATCCTGATGATTGGGGGTTCGGGGGTTTGTCCCCCGATAACAATTTGGAAATTAATTAAATTAATTTATAGTTCTTAAAAGTGCAATTTCAACACAATATGTGAAGAAGGGAGGCCTGTTTTAGAGGGGGATGATTTTTGACCATTTTCATTGAGGGGGATGATTTTAGGCCATTTGTATTGTAGGGGGGGTGGCATCTCCCCCCCTTCCCAATCCCCCTCCAACTCCAGCCCTGAATGTCTTCCAGAAGAAAAGGGACTTGGCTGAGGGCTAAAGTCTGCAACCACCACCACACCTTTGGCTGCGCCACAAACTGCTCCCACTTGGCCTGGATGGCCCTCTCCTTGGCCATGGTCCTCATCACTGCTCTGCTCTCACCTGGACCACTACCACAGAGAGAGAGAGAGAGAGAGAGAGAGAGAGAGAGAGAGAGAGAGAGAGAGAGAGAGAGAGAGAGAGAGAGAGAGAGAGAGAGATGGAGAGAGAAATGGAGAGAGAGAGAGAGAGAGAGAGAGAGGGAGAGAGATTTATACTTGTTTATTGTATTATGCCCAAAGATTCACATTACAGGTGACTGAAAAAGGCAACACATTCAAAGTATGCAAGGAAAAATGTTGCTTTACTGACAGGTTAGGGTGAGGGATGCTTTTGGTCTCGGCACAGCAGAGTATTTTTTCGTTCCCGCAGAGCGCGACTTACCATCATAGCCCAGTTTATACTGCGGGCCATTGGCCCAGGAACTTAGGCCCAGGAACTGAAGCTGAACTGAAGAGTTCCTGGTGCGTTTATACTGCAGGCTAACTGAAAATTCTAAATGGAATGGTAGCCGTGGTAACCCATTCAAAAATGACCTGTAAGCACCAGGGCTAACTGGTGGCCCTGGCAGTTGAGGAGGTCCTGTTACCTAGACAACAGTTCTTGGTTTGGCCCAGTTGGTACAGGGGCTGGGCTTAAGTTCCTGGGCCAACTTTAGCTTATGGCTTTATCAATTGACCATAGGCCTTTTTCCATATATTACTTTTTAAAAAATGCTTCAATGCTGTTTGTCAATGTCAGTTCCTCTCCTGTTCCAGATGAAACATTTCCACACAGCCATGATAGAGAGAGAGAGAGAGCGAGAGAGAGAGAGAGAGAGAGAGAGAGAGAGAGAGAGAAAGCAAGAGAGACCAGTGAGAGAAAGAGACACCACAGAATATTTGGCAGCGACACAAAGTGCTCCCACTTGGCCTGGATGGCTCTCCAGACAGAAGAGGGACAATGACATAACTGTTACACCCTGACCAGTACCACCACGCCTCACACTCTGAAAACTCACTATGGACATAATGTTATGAAACACTGAAACACTGAAACACACACACGCACACGCACACACACACGCCATAGGTCTCTCTCTACAAAAGATGAAAAAATGAGGGCAGAATGTACACAATGTTTCACACACACCCATACACATATATGCACACACACTCAAACACACATGCAAACACACATGCAGAAACTACAGCCACACATACACATACATTATCTCTCTCTGCCTTGGGCACAGATGCATGCATGCGCACACGCACACGCACACACACAAACACATGCATGCACACAACACCCCACACTACACCAGGGACTAGACTTGGGGGGAAATAGGGCCCGGGCACTTTTGGCTTAAAGGGCCCCCCTCATAATTAGCAGCGTAGAACTGACCCACCGGTGGGCCCTGCACCCTTGTGTATTATCATTTCAGAAAATAGGGGCCCACGAGGGTGCAGGGCCCACCGGGAAATGCCCGGTATGCCAGATGTTCAGTCCAGCCCTGCACTACACTCTAACGGTCGGTCTACAAAATATGAAAAAAGGAGGGCAGAATGTACTACCTACACAATGTTTCACACACAGCAAGCACGCATGCACACACGCACACACAAACACATAAACACATGCATGCACACCCAAACCCACAGCCCAAACCCTACACTACAGCACGCAGGTCCCTGAGGGGTGTAGGCTGGCCTGATAAAGTTTCATCACCCTGGTGTGGTGTAGTATATCTGGGAGCTGCTTCCCCCTGTATCATTCCCTCCATAAAGCTTAACTTTATTGGAAATTGGATTGTGAACTGACAGTAGCCCTGCAGGCTGCAATGTGGGGGCTGCTCACTCACTCGTCTGTCCCTCTCTCTCTCTCTCTCTCTCTCTCTCATTCTGGCTTTCTTCATTTTCACTCCTTCTCGGCTCTCTCCTCATTGTCATTCCACCACTGTTTGAACATTCTTTCTTTCATTCATTTTCCCCCCTCTTCTTTCTTCCAGTCCCTCTTTTTTGGGCAACTGTGAGTGACTCATTTCCCTTCTAAACTCTTTCATCTCTGTCATTCTACCGTTCTCTCTCTTTCCTGGTCTGTGTCTTTTATTTTTCTTTAATTTTCTGTAGAATGTTTATTTCTGTCTTTTTATTTTTCTGGCATTTTGTACTCCCCCTTTTATCTTCAGTCTGTCCATTTTCCAATTTTTCAGAATCTTAATTCTTTTTATTTATTGTTAGCCATGCATTTTGGTTTCTCTCTTCACCGGTGTCCTTCTCTCTCTCTCTCTCTCTCTCTCTCTCTCTCTCTCTCTCTCTCACACACACACACACACACACACACACACACACACACACACACACACACACACACACACACACACACACACACACACACACACAAACGCAGGAATGCATTTTTTATTTTGATACATTCAATATAGACATTTTAAAACAATAATTACCAAACTGTCACCACTTATGTTTCCAGCTAACAATGTAACGCCATTTGTGGACTTGGCAACCAGCAGTGCAATCATTGAAACAACCATATCTGTTTCCATGGCAACTAAAATGATTATTTTACACTTGCACGGTTAATCATAACTACCACATAGTAGCCACTTTACTTTGTGATAGAGGGCCTTCCTCAAAACCTAGTGCAGTGCACTTCCAAGTGTATCAGCCTAATTAGTCACGTCCAGTGATTGGATATTCCGTAGAGTTCACCAAAGAGTATCCAATCACTGGGCGTGACTAATTAGGCTGATACACTTGGAAGTGCACTGCACTAGGTTTTGAGAAAGGCCCAGTGGCCTTGGATAACATCGCAACAAACGTAGCAATCTCTCCTACATTAGCACTAGCAACAGTTTCCATGTACAGTAGTTCATGTTTACTTTTCGTGTAGTTTTATTCCCCGGAATTGTGCTCTTTATCTTACTTGCTGCTCTTCTGTTCTCCTCTCTGTCTATCTCTCTGTCCTCCTCGTCTCTCTCTATCTCTGTCTTACTGCATTACATATCATTATTAGTGCGTGGTATAAGATTCAAAATACATTTCAAGAAAGTTGGGCGATGCATAGCCCCATGCTATGCTTTTACATAAAATAATAAGGCAATCCTAATAAATACATGAAATAAATGTGAGTTTGAGAGTGTGAATGCATCGGTCTCCCTCCCTCCCTCTCTCTCCTCCGCCTCTCTGCTTCTCTGGACGTGGCCCTGGCCACCTCATTAGCTAACATCACCTCCATCCGAGCCTATCCATGTTCCCCTGCTCTCTCCTGCTGCCTCTGATCCCTGAGAGCTTCATCTTCTACTTCACACACACACACACACGCGTGCACACACACACAACACCACAGCTTCAGCACTTCCACTCACACATTACGGGAGCGAAATACTCTTATATGCTCAGGAGGTGATTACACTTGGACACTAGAGAGAGGGCACACTACTGGGTGCTCGTAAACACACACACACACACACGCTCTTAATCGGGCAGCTTTGCACCGTTGCACATTACAGTCGCACAACTTCATAGAAGGTGATTATTCTCAGTCAGAGAGTGACCATACATCTTACCTTCCACATGCGCACACGCACACACACACACACACATAGCCAGGCTACGCTCTCCTAGTGACGCAACACCTTCGTACTGCTACTAGTCAGGTCAAGAGCAATGTGAATACTTTCTGAGCTCCGCAGAACCTGGGAACGGTCCTGTGTAGAGGCGTGTTCAAGGCAGTGACGTGGCTTAAGCAGAAACGTTCTATTGGCACTAAGACAATGTTCAGTTTTAAACTTCGGCACAGCCTCGACCAGGAGCAAACCGAGGGAGGCGGGTTAACCAGGCCGTTTGGGAACGTTTTTTTAATCTTCATGGCCAGACCAGAATCTCGGTATGAGATGATAATGATGATAAAGCTAACACACACACACACACACACACACACACACACACACACACACACACACACACACACACACACACACACACACACACACACACACACACACACACACACACACACCTATATGGCCCATGGTAAACAACACTTGTGTTAGATTTTGGCCAATCAGGTAGGTGAGGATATAAAGACTGTGGTGTTCTGTATTAACATCAAAAATCTATGCCGGGACTGTAGCCCAAAGGTTGCCGGTTCGACTCTCGATCCGCCAGGTTGGTGAGGGCAGTAATTAACCAGTGCTCTCCCTCATCCTCCTCCATGACTGAGGTACCCTGAGCATGGTACCGTCCCACCGCACTGCTCCCTTGCATGGGTGAGGCATAAATGCAATTTCGTTGTGTGCAGTATTCACTTGTGTGCTGTGGAGTGCTGTGTTACAATGACAATGTGAGTTGGAGTTTCCCAGTTGGGCTTGGGCTTTCACTTCACTTCACAAGGTGATCCCTCTTCCTTCCTCTCAGACAGAGACAGAGGATTCTGTAATGGCCTGCTGGGTGGACGAAACATTTCTTCTTTCTACCGGATAGTGTGATATGTTGCCACGCTGCTTCTTGGCCAATGCACTATTTCAGGTGGAGACCTGCGGCGACTTCAGGCAGTGGGGTGGAGGGTTGTGGTAGTGTGTGTATGTGTGTGTGTGTGTGTGTGAGAGAGAGAGAGAGAGAAAGAGTGAGAGAGAACGAGAGAGAGAGAGAGAGAGAGAGAGAGAGAGAGAGAGAGTGTGTGTGTGTGTGTGTGTGTGTGTGTGTGTGTGTGAGTGTGTGTGCGTAAGGGGGTGATCTGCTGTCTGTCCCTTTTGGGAGGGAAAGCTTCTACAAGACAGCCAACCATTTTGCCACCCAACACCGTCACACACCCCAAACCATCACCTCCACCTCCACCCACCCTTCCATCCCTCTAACCACCCTTTCACCACCTCCACCAACCCTTCCATTCCTCCAACCACCCCTCCCTCCATCCTTCCATCCATTCCCTCCATGCATCCCTCTCTTCTCCTCAAATCTCTGTTCTACCACCTGTCAGCCCCAGGCTCCCTTCAGTCTGTACATGAATCCCTTCATCATCCATCATGGCCTCCCCCTCTATCCCTCTCTCCCACCCTCCCTCTCTCTATCCCTTCCTCTCTCTATCCCCCCTCTTTTATCCCCCTCTCTCTCCCCCGCTCTCTCCCTCCCTCTCTCTATCCCCCTCTCCCTCCCTCTCTCTATCCCCCTCCCCATCTCCCCTCTCTCTATACCCCTCTTCCCCTCTCCCTCCCTCTCTCTATCTCTCTATCCCTCCCTCTCTCCCCCTCCCTCTCTGCAGGGTGTCGTTAACCCCTATCATCTTAGCGTCTAATTGTCTGTCATCTTGCTAAGAGGCAGGCAGTGGCAGTGGCAGCTTCATTCACTCATTTCTCAAGTTTTTTTGTGTTCTTTTTGTTTTGTTTTTCTGTCTCACTGTTAATCCCATGGGGTCTATTGGTGGGTGTGCATGTGTGCGTGCGTGCGTGTGTGTGTGGGTGTGTGTGTGTGTGGGTGTGTGTGCGTGTTTGTGTATGCATGTGTGTGGAGTGGAGGGGTGAGGGATTTATTTGGGCTGGTGGTATTCTCTCAGGGGCGTTGGTGAGACATCAGCAATTTGTCAGGAGGAAACACATCTGGAGAGGACCTGTTGGAATTCCGGTAAAGGGCTCTAGGGAGAAGGGAGCGAGAGAGAGAGAGAGAGAGAGAGAGAGAGAGAGAGAGAGAGAGAGAGAGAGAGAGAGAGAGAGAGAGAAAGATAGGGGACGTGGGTAGAGGGAGGAGTGCTGGTAAAGGGCCCTGGGGAGAGGAGGGTGGTGGGTATTGTGGAGTCATTGGGGTTCTGGTAGGGGAGAGGATGGTGTGAAGGTTCTGGGGTTGCCAGATGAGGCTGGTGATTTCCAGCCCAAAAAATGCTCAAATCCCGCCTGGAAGCACTAAATCCTGCCCAATTCTATTGATTTCTATAAGTGCCATTTTACCCGCAGACGACCATCCTAAGCAGCCCAAATGAACGAGAAACCGCCCAATCTGGCAACACTGGTGATGGTTGTGGGGATGTTGGAGAGGGGGTGGGGATGGCATGGTGGGATGGGGAGAGAGGGTGGAGTGAAATTACCAAGGGTAAAATTAGGAGGTTGGGGTTGTGTGTGGAGGCGTTGACGAAATCCACATTTGAAAAGAGAAACACCCTCCTGCCTTACAGGGACAAGCATTGACAAATGCAGCAATAAAATGTCATTTTGAAAATCTCTATGAATCTCTAAAATCTCTCCAGCCCTCCAAATCCTGGTGTGTCATACCGAGATGAGACGCCTTGATGGTTTACAGACTTTTCTGTTCTTTAACTTTAACTTTTTGATTCAGTGCCCAGACTACTTGAGGTGGAAATGTATGCTGAACACTGCTTCAGATATTTTTTTATTCTGTATGCTTTTACAATTCTACGCCTAGTCTTTTGGTTGAGATCGCACTTGTTGTGCTAAGTGAAACTAGATGTATGAATAGATGCAGTACATAAGGTCGCTGAACAAATTATATCAACTTTTTCGTGCCTTCTGTTTTATTCTCTACTTTTATGCCTACCTCCCTCTGCATTCGCTACTATGAAAGACATTTCACATTCTGTTCAAGGTCAGGAAAGCAGAGCTTCAAACCTGTACAAAATACTTTTGTAAGACTTCCAAGCACCCTTTACTGCACCAAGTGGGGCAAGATAGGAGGCATTATCAGTCTGATAAGCTAATAGCTAACAGGTTACTAGCCTGATTATCTTGCACTTTCAAATCTCTTCGAGACTTGGTCTGACCAAGAGCATAACAATTAACGTTTCCCAAATGGCATGGTTGACCCGCCTCCCTAGGTTTGCTACTGATTTCCGCCAAAGTGGGTGGAGTTCCTGTTTTTTTGGGAGATCAGAAACAATATTTACATTGTTCTTGGTCTAACTAGAAGCAACGTTCCATCACTAGGAGGGCGTGGCCTGGCTAACAGGTTACTACTATCTCCCTCTTTACAGTCACAGTCACACCTGTCCATGCTGTACACTCCCATCGCAGCCTAATGAAACTTATACATACTGTTACAAGAATGAGCAGGCAAGCGGATGGGTAGGAGAACTTTCTGCTCTTAGACTTTTTGATCCAGTGCCCTGGCTACTTGTGATGGAGTTGTATACTGAACTAGACTGGTTTAGTTTTATGCTTGTACAGTACAACATGCATAGTTTGAATGCACCTGCTGTGTTCAGTGGAACATCATTATTTAACTACTAGATGCAGGAATGGAGTAGGCGACATCAGATCGGTGAAAGATCAAATCGTGTTTTACATTTTATGTTCTGCTTTTCAGACTATGTGCGTTGGTGTATACTTCTATGAAAGTAACTCCACATACACTTTTCAAGATCAGAAAAGCAGAGTTTCAAACTTCTTCAAAAGGCTGCCGAGCACCCTGTAATCGGCACACCAAGAGGGGCCAGATAGGATGCATTATCAGCCTGAGAAGCTGCAATAGCTAACAGCCAATAGCTTAACAGCTAACAGGTTACTACGGGGTCATCCCTGTGTTCCCTGGGTCCTATGTTCCCCGCAACTGGGAAACTTAGGACCCTTTTTTCAAACAGGTTAAGTTTAGGGATGGCTTTGGGAAGGGTTAGATACAATGCAGGGAACATAGAACCTTTTTTTAGAAAAAGGTCCCTAAGGGCTGAATTCTCCCACCCACTTAAGTAAAAAAAAAGCGTGCAACAGCGCCTCCGTGCTTACTCAAGTCAATGATTAAACGGGGCTTCCGCGGGATTTCACCAGTTGCGCACTTTGGGTGGGGCCAGGCCTAGGACTGGGTACCGAAATTCGGTTCCTTAATGGAATTGAATGAAAGGCTAAGGTTCTACTTGGCATCGAAACGAGCCTTGTCTGTCGGTTCCACATTTCGGTTCCTAGATGTCCATCACGTCAGTTATCATTTCGCATTTATAACCCCAGAACGTTAACGCAGTCAGAACGGCAGCCGCTTCTGGCAAAAAATCTGGTAACATTAATTGTGATCATTCTGGCTTGCAGAGACTGCTGGCAGGCTACAACCCCCTTTTAAACAGGTCGTCAAATCATCTATGGATACTAACGCTGTTACGAGAGAAACTACCATCAGCCCATCTTTAATTTGTGTATGGTTTACCGAGAAGAGTAGCCTATTTCTAGCGTTTGTAGACGGCAAAGAATTCAAACTTTGTCTTCGACACAGCCACTGCGAGCCAAGAAACAGCCAGAGGTGTGCAAACGAAGCATTCCATCATTCTCACGCAGATGGTTACATCGGCGTATGAGGAAAGTAAAAGTCGGCAACACTGTTCACTCCACCATGACTCATCAAACAGTGTTGGGGACCTTTTCCCTTTAGTGGTGGGTGCGCGCATTCTCTGACTTTTTGGATTACACCGTGAATCATTGCAAAGTTTAAATTTCATGTCAATAAAATGTAAACTCATATCAGAAGCATCAGGTGAGCTCAGTCACTTTTGGCCGCGAGAGACTTTCTTTGTGCCACGGAAGGCAGTAACGTGTATTATTGAAACTGAAGACTTGATTTCTTCTATGTGGATATTTTTTTTCCGTTTGGTAGCCTATAATTACGGACCATGCAAAGAACTCGAAACAGAGCGCGCCCAGTGCTTCACTGCGTGCGTAACAAGCTATAGCCAAGACGCCTCCGCCCGTTCCCCAAATCCGCCCGCCTACTTATAAGTGATGATAGTTAATTACAGTCCCAGGAAAAAGTTTGTACACCCTTTGAAATTTCTTACCTTTCTGTCAAAATTGGTCATAAAACATGGTCTGATCTTCCCGGAAATCACAAGAAGGAACAACCAGAGTCTGCTTTAACTAATTCAACCCAAACATTTACAAGTTTTCATATTTTCATGGGCCATAAGATGTAAACATTCACAGGACAGCAAGGCATAAGTAAGTACACCCTTGCATTCAATAGGTTTTAACCCTAAGTTAGTCGCAATAACCTCAACCAGATGTTTCCTGTAGTTGCAGATCAGATTAACAAAACAATCTGGATGTATCTGGTCTCCCTCTTCTTTAGAAAACTGCCTCTCGTCAGCAAGGTTTGTGGGATGTCTGGAGTGCATAGTTTTCTTGACTTCATGCCATATAATCTCAATTGTTTTTTGTCAGGACTTTGACTGGGCTATTTCAGAATGTGTATTTCATTATTATGAAGCCATTCTAAAGTCGATTTGCTTCTAAAGTATGGGTTGTTGTCACATTTCGGCACCCATCCTCTTGTGTGCTTGAACTGTGTGACAGACTACCTCACTTTTTTCTGTAAAATATCTCGATAAACTTCTGAGTTCATTGTTCCACTGATAATAGCAAACTGAAAAGGGCCTGAGGCAGCAAGGTAGCCGAATATAATGATGCTCCCGCCACCATACTCAAAGGTGGAGATGATGTTTTGGTGAAGGTGTGGTTCTCCAGTCCTCCTCCAAACATGACATTGTGTGTTCCCCTGAACAATTCAACTTTGGTTTCAACGTTGGTCTACAGAATATTTTGCTGTAATTCTATGAAGCATATAAATGCTTTTTCGCAAACCTCAAAGGTGCAGCAATATTTTTTTGGACAGAAACACCATTCATTTTAGATTGGCAGAATGAATCCCATTTTTAGCTATTCTTGGTTACATGTCCTCTTCTGAGTATGGTGGCGGGAGCATCATTATATGCGGCTACCTTGCTGCCTCAGGCCCTTGACAGTTTGCCATTATCAGTGGAACAATGAACTCAAGTTTATTGTGATATTTTACAGAAAAAACGTGAGGAAGTCTGTCACACAGTTGAAGCACAGAAGAGTATGGGTCCTGAAATGTGACAACAACCCATACTTTAGAAGCAAATCAACTTTAGAATGGCTTCATAATAATGAAATACACATTCTGAAATAGCCCAGTCAAAGCCCTGACAAAAAACAATTGAGATTATATGGCATGAAGTCAAGAAAGCTATGCACTCCAGACATCCCACAAACCTTGCTGACGAGAGGCAGTTTTCTAAAGAAGAGGGAGACCAGATACAAACAGATTGTTTTGTTAATCTGATCTGCAACTACAGGACAAGTCTGGTTGATGATATTGCAACTAACTGAGGGTTAAAACCTACTTAATGCAAGGGTGTACTTACTTATGCCCTGCTCTCCTGTGAATGTTATGGCCTTATGAGAAATAAAAATATGATAACATGTAAATGTTTGGGTGGAATTAATTAAAGCAGAATCTGATTGTTCTGTAACCCACCTCTGGTTTGTTACCAGACACACAGCATACACACACAGCATGCATACACAACAGTGCACAACACACACGCAGACGTAGAGAGCTGCTCCAGCTGTGCAGCTCGGGGTCGGCCCGTTGCTAGGCGACCACTTTGTTAATGACTTTCACTTCTCTTGATTCCTGACTGAGACCTCCACGCTTTTTGATTCTCTGAACTTTCATTAATTGATCTTTCATCTTTCACACTTTCACCTTCCTTCAATTTCCCACACTTCTTTTACTATCTACCGCTATCAACTTTTCCCTTCGGACCTTTTTCTCTATTTTTGGATTTGAAGACTTTTGATTTCAACCGCGAAACTCCGGTGAGTTGTTATTAGCATTTCGCTAATAACATTTAGCCATTTATAAAAACCAATCGGAGCTTTTAGACTGTTATGTAATGAATGACATGTTGTTTCCATATTTATAAGATACTGATATCGTATTGTATTATTTAGGAAGATAACTGTAAGTAGCACTTCTATTATTTTGTGAATAGAAGAAGACGATAAAAGTACAGTAATGTTGATAAGATTTGTATTATAACTTTGCTGTATCCCTAGTACTTGACTGTGATATTCAAAGGCAATTCGAGTCAAGTTATGAACCCCTAAGTCTCTTGTGGCGATACATTTTGTTGTATTTTGTTATATTTTTGTATCTTTTCATGTAATGAATCAGTTACTGTAAACGGACGTTGAAATGAAATCCTCGCGACCAGCAAGGAATTGTTGGATGGTTTTTAGAATGGGCTCGCGTAGCCGCGGCCCATATGATGTTGCCATAAGCATCAGTTATTGTATGACGAAGACTGATTATTGATTTTTATCACTGCTGTATGCAGATTGGTTTTTTAAGTACGCTTGAACCCTGAACCCTGATTGAACCCTGAACCTGATGGCGAGCCTACCCCGTGAACGACGTCCCTGACCAGCGACTGAACCCTGAAGACTGGACCCCCTGCCTTTCCCCAGATAAGCGTCACATACATTGATACAAATACACTCGACACTCCCTCGGACTATTTCCCTCCTTATTATTTTATTTATTTCCCCCTCCACGGACAATCCAGTTTTCCCTTTTAATCTTTGTGGACATTGGCCATTTTATTGTTTTACAGAGCTCTGGTTTTATTTAATTATTTTCACTATTTATTATTTTATTGTTCCGGGTATTTTAATACAGCTACAAGCTGAATACTTGAATTTAACCACCTCATTATTTATTAATAAATATTGTAATTGTTTTCTTGTATATCGACTGTTGTTTGTCAGATCATTTGCTTCTCCAGTAGCGAACCTATAGTCTCTAGGCCCAAGGATATTTCCTCTCCCGTTCCTCTCCTTCTAACTCCCTCCTGTAGAATAATACTTATAATTCTTGTAACCCATTATAGTAGTGGTGTAGTGGGGTTACACAAAACTTGGCGAGCCCTGCCAGGAGAAGCACTGATTTGACATTCAAGTGGAATATACACTGTTATTTGCATAATAGGTATACTCTTATTTTCTAATTCTATTCTATCCTATCTATTTCTTCTTGAACTCACATCTATTTATTACTGTTACTGACAACTACTGATACACACTTACTTGTACTGATACTGATATTCACTTTCATATTATTAACACTGTATTACTGATACTGATAGTTAATGATATACACTTACTTGTACTGATACTGATATTCACTTTCCTATTATTAACACTGTATTATTGATACTGATACTGATATACACTTACTTGTTACTGATACTGATACTGATACTGATACACACTTTCGTAATACTAATACTGACAGTTACTGATTGTTGAAATATCTCTTCATTTTATGTAAACATGGAGATAATTGCACAACAGAATATTAAAATCCCTAACTCTGTCTTAGTTAGTGGGTTATGTGATGACGACCTTGATGGAGAATTTTACACATTTTTAGAAGAAAATGGACCTTTCTCACGTATCATTAATATGAATAGCACTGACTCTGAATTAAAAAACACTGCCATTGTTGAATTTGACTCAGGGCTTACAGTACGCGAATTAGGGCCATTACCTCTTTATAGAGCATCCCCACTTGATCCCAACAAAGTATATTGCGTTCAACTTCTTTCTAGTGTATACTCCAAATATGTAAGTAGTAGTATAACTAAAACTTATCTGAATTCACTGAAAGACATTGCTGAAATGAGCGGCCTGGACTTGCAGTCACTTCTGCAGAGTGAGCTTTCCCATCTCTCAGTTTCCTTGGGAGCTGGAGCCCAACCTGCCTTGGCATCCACAGTCGAGAGTTCAGGTGTATCCACAATGCAGAGCCCCGCCGGAACTTCCAAAAGCTGCCATACATCTCTGGACCGACACAGTACAGAAGACGCCCCCTCTGCCATGGCAGCTGACATCCCTGGTGCCATTCACTCTGCAAACCGGCTGAACTCTGATGGTTCCCCACTCCGCAGACAACCCTCCTATACACCCCCTGTGAGTGAACTCATGACCCCGGAAGTGCAGAAGGTGGTGGTTGAACACGTCATTCGAGCCAACGACTCTGCATCTTCTCACAGCAGTGCGAAACTGAGGTCCTTTTCTGGTAGAATTCCCATTCCCCACCATGAAGTGGATTACGAAACATGGCGCAACCACACCGAATTCTTGCTGTCTGACTCCAGTCTGTCCTCACGGCATATCACAAGAAGGATTGTGGAGAGTTTGCTTGCACCAGCTGCGAATATGATCAAGCACTTAGGTCCCCATGCAAATGCTCAGGCCTACCTACGTGTTCTGGACTCTGCGTATGGCACAGTGGACGACGGTGATGAACTCTTTGCCAAATTCCTCAACACCCACCAGGATGCAGGAGAGAAACCCTCTGCTTACTTAAGCCGCCTGCAGACAGCTCTCAACCAGGTGATTCAAAGAGGAGGTTTGCCACAGAGGGACCATGACCGTCAACTGTTAAAGCAGTTTTGTAGAGGCTGCTGGGACAACACTCTCATCAACAGCCTACAGCTGGAAGTGAAGAAAAATGCTCCACCTCCCTTCTCTCAACTTTTGCTGCTCCTCCGCACTGAAGAGGATAAGCAGGCCGCAAAGTCCATCCGCATGTCTCAGCACCTGGGCCTCCCTCGGCCCAAAGTCCAGTCTAAAGCCCACTATGTCTATGACTGCAATGACGATCTAGACTCTCAGCTCAAAGACACACTCTCTGCCGGTGAGAAACAAATGAAAAAAGAAATAGCCGAACTGAAAGCTCAACTTGCATCACTGAAAGCTTCACAGTCCGAGCAAAACAAGAACACCTCAATGCAGAAAAACAAGCCCAAAAGACACAAACCCAGCTCAGCCCGAACTACTGACCAGCCCTCATTTGCTGAGACCATGTCCAAGAGACCGAAACCTGGCTACTGTTTCAACTGTGGAGAAGATGGCCACCTCTCCTCAGTGTGCAGTGACCCAGCAAATCCAGTGCTAGTTGACACAAAGAGGAAAGCACTCAGAGAGAAACAGCAGGCTTGGGACATAGTCCATGGTGTCTCACGTTCTGCACATTTAAACCAACAGTAGTTTCTGTTATGGGGCAAACGGAAACTGAAACAACCCCTGCCTCACCAACACCCCAAACCCCCCACTTCACAAAGACACCAAGAACTAAAGCAAGACTCTGTTATGCAGGCTCGAAGCACCAGTCCCACCTCCCAAAAGGGCTCATTGGTCAGAAATGCACAGCAAAACTCACCATATCAGGCATACAGTGCAAAAGCTTGCTGGATACCGGTTCTCAGGTGACAACAGTATCCCTGTCTTTTTATGAAGATCACCTGTCCCACCAACCCATTCATCCCATGAGCCACCTCCTTGAAGTTGAGGGAGCTAACGGGCAGTCAGTTCCATACCTTGGGTATGTAGAGATTCATGTGAAGTTCCCCAAAGAATTCATCAAGTCTGCACCTGAAATAGACACCCTGGCTTTAGTCATCCCTGACATCCGCTCCAACAGTGACATACCTGTCCTCATTGGCACCAACACACTGGACCTGCTTTATGATGAGCACTGTGATTCCCCTACCACCAGCTTGACTTCCACTTCACACGGATACGCACAGATATTGAAAATGCTGGCATACAGAAAGACACAGCGAGATAGTGGACATCTTGGAACAGTAACACTGAGAAGTAAAGTGCCCAAAGTCATCCCAGCTAGAGGAAGAGTTCCACTCGAGGGTCACGTGAGCAGCAGCAACGTCAACACTGAAAGCTATGCCCTGATAGAACATCCAACCACGTCAGCTCTGCCAGGTGGAATCCTTGTAGACTCTTGCCTCATCACCCTGCCATCTCGGCACCCCTTCAAACTTCCTGTCTGGGTGCGGAATGAAACAGAGCACGACATCACTCTGCCCATGAACTGTGTCATTGCTGAGTTGACCATCCCCCATGAAATCCTTCCCAGTCCCCCTCCGGAATTAAATCAGACTGAAACAGTCAGATGTTGTCAGCTGTCCTATCAGCAGCCATGTTCAGCTGAAACACCTGATTTAAAGTTTGATTTTGGTGACTCCCCACTCTCAGAGCCCTGGAAGAAAAGAGTCACAAACACCCTGAGCCACTTCTCTGATGTCTTTGCCCATCATGAATTGGATTATGGCCATGCAACCAAAGTGAAACATCGCATTCATCTTCATGATGACACTCCATTCAAACTGAGGTCAAGGCCAATCCACCCCCAAGATTTTGAAGCTGTGAGGAAACACCTGAAAACACTCCTTGATGCAGGAGTGATTCGTCATTCAGAGTCCCCCTACTCCTCCCCAATTGTTGTCGTCCGCAAAAAGAATGGAGATGTGCGGCTATGTATCGATTACAGGAAACTCAATTCCTTGACAGTACGTGATGCCTATGCACTCCCCAATCTTGAAGAAGCCTTTTCAGCCCTTGCTGGGTCCAAATGGTTTTCAGTGATGGACCTCAAGTCTGGTTATTACCAGATTGAAATGGAGGAGCGGGATAAAGGAAAGACAGCTTTTGTATGCCCGCTGGGGTTTTATGAGTTTAACCGTATGCCCCAGGGGATTACCAATGCACCCAGTACTTTTCAAAGATTGATGGAGAGATGCATGGGAAACCTCAATCTGAAAGAAGTACTTGTATTTTTAGATGACGTCATTGTTTTTTCTAGCACTCTAGAAGAACATGAAAGCAGACTTTTACATGTACTCCAACAGTTAAGAGAACACGGCCTGAAGCTCTCGCCTTCAAAGTGCAGCTTTTTTCAAAGCTCAGTGCGTTATTTGGGGCATATCGTTTCAAGCAAAGGTGTGGAGACTGATCCTGAGAAAGTCAGTGCCCTCCGCACGTGGCCCAGACCCCAAAATCTCAAAGACCTCAAGTCATTCCTAGGCTTTGCGGGATATTATCGTCGCTATGTGAAAGACTATTCCAAAATCATCAAACCCCTGAATGACCTCACAAAGGGCTACCCACCCAACCAGAAGGGAAAGAGAGCGACAACAACCTCTGGACCATACTTCAATATCAAGGAGCCATTTGCAAACCGCTGGACAGATGAATGTCAGCAAGCTTTTGAAACCATCATAGAGAAACTAACATCAGCACCTGTACTTGGATATGCAAATCCAAAACTCCCATATGTCCTCCACACGGATGCGAGCACCGTTGGGCTAGGTGCTGTCCTCTATCAAGAACAAGATGGTGAAATGCGAGTAATTGCTTATGCAAGTAGAGGACTGTCCCCCTGTGAAAAACGCTATCCAGCTCACAAGCTTGAATTCCTTGCATTGAAATGGTCCATAGCAGAGAAATTTCAAGATTATTTGTATGGCAACACATTCACTGTAGTGACAGATAATAATCCTCTCACCTATATTCTGAAGTCTGCCAAGCTTGACGCTACCAGTTATAGGTGGTTAGCAGCCCTTTCCACATTCGATTTCAACATCAAATATCGTGCTGGGAAGTGCAATCAAGATGGCGATGGTCTTTCCAGACGACACCACGATACTCTGCCAGACGACCATGGTTCTCTCAAGGAAAGGGAACGGATAGAACAATTCACCTCTCGTCATTTACCTCCAGCCCCTGACCAGAGCCTGTCTGTTGAGACCATACATGCCCTTTGTCACCGACATCTCTTGAGTGACGCGGATGATAACCTGCCCTCCATCACCCTGGTAGAATCTCTTTCACTCCATGCCGATGCAGTGCCAGATTTGTACGAGGAGGACATGGCATTTGGCTGTCCAACCTTACCTACCTACAGCAAGGGAGAGCTCCGTCACCAACAGAGAGCAGATCCAGTCATAAGCGCTGTGGTTGAGCTTTTGGAGGCAGCCAATGTAGCGAAACCCAATGTGAACACAGAATCCTTGGAGCTGAAGCTATTGCTGAAACAATGGAAAAAACTGGAAATGAGAGATGGTCTTCTTTATAGAACACGACAGGCAGACAATGCCATTACCTACCAGTTTGTGGCCCCCAAAACCCTGAGACCCACCATTCTCCAGTGCCTCCACGATGAGATGGGGCACATGGGCCTGGAAAGAACTGTAGATTTAGCCCGTTCAAGATTCTATTGGCCCAAAATGGCTGCAGATGTGGAAGACAAGATTAAAACATGTGGACGCTGTGTGCGGAGGAAAACACCACCTGAGAAATCCGCACCCCTTGTGAATATCCAAACAACTCGTCCCATGGAATTAGTATGCATGGATTATCTGTCCTTGGAGCCTGATAGCCACAATACAAAAGACATCTTAGTCATCACCGATCATTTCACAAAGTATGCAGTGGCTATACCTACCAAAGACCAGAAGGCTACCACAGTTGCAAAAGTACTCTGGGAACAGTTTCTAGTGCATTACGGGTTTCCTGAACGCCTACTGAGTGACCAGGGCAGGGACTTTGAATCCCAACTCATCAAAGAATTGTGTGTCCTTGCTGGTATCACCAAAGTACGCACCAGTCCATATCACCCTAGGGGGAACCCAGTTGAGCGTTTTAACCGAACTCTTTTAAGTATGTTAGGTACCCTGACAGACAAGAAGAAAAGTCACTGGCGTGACTATGTGAAACCCCTGACACATGCTTATAATTGCACTAAGAATGAGGTGACCGGGTTCAGCCCATACGAATTGATGTTTGGACGCCAACCAAGGCTCCCTGTAGACATTGCATTCTGTTTGCCTGCTAAGAAGTCCGCTCACAAGACTCACTCCCAGTATGTTAAAAGTCCTACTTGAAGGAAAGCTACAACGTAGCCATCACCAATGCTAAGAAAGTAGCTGACAAGAACAAAAAGAGATTTGATTTAAAAGTGAGAGAGTCATGTCTGGAAGTCGGAGATCGAGTTCTTGTCCGCAACCTCAGACTTCGTAACAGGCATAAACTTGCTGATCGATGGGAGCCCAATGTGTATTTCATACAGAAGAGAGCAGGAGAGCTGCCAGTCTACACCGTGTGTCCTGTGGGCCAGGATGGCCCAACACGTACTCTACACAGAGATCTCCTGCTGCCTTGTGGTAACCTGTGTGAGCCTGAGGAAGACAAGCCAGTAAAGTCGAGACCTCGGCGGCCACGAACACGACAGAGTCCACTTCCAGCTCCAGAGGAGAGCCGTGATTCAGATGACGATTCGTCGTGTGACGAGCCAGTGAAGCCGAGACCCCGCCGCTCACGAACCCGGCAGAGTCAACCTCCAGCTCCAGAAGTGAGTTCTGACTCAGCGGATGATTCGTCAAGCTGCTCCTTCCAGCCATCCGCCACCCCTGAGAGACGCTTCAAGGTGTTTGATGTCGCTGCTGCAACCACCCAGCGCCCAGTCCTTGCTTCTGCTGCTGAAGGTCCTGGCCATCCTGCTGCAACCACCCAGCGCCCAGTCCGTGCTTCTGCTGCTGAAGGTCCTGGCCATCCTGCTGCAACCACCCAGCGCCCAGTCCGTGCTTCTGCTGCTGAAGGTCCTGGCCATCCTGCTGCAACCACCCAACGCCCAGTCCGTGCTGCTGCTGCTGAAGGTCCTGGCCATCCTCCTGTAACCACCCAGTGCCCAGTCCGTGCCTCTGCTGCTGAAGGTCCTGGCCATCCTGCTGCCGTCAAGGATCCAGGCCCTCTTACTGCTGCTCTTTCCATTGACCATGGAGTGAAGCCTCAAACAACAGAGATCATTGAAACTGCATTACCAGAACATCACAATGCCATGGAAAACGAGCCTCGGGAGGAAGACCTGGAGAGAGAGTCGTTGAGAGTACCTGAACACAATGAAGTGGCAGATGACGCAACGCAAGATGTGCCAGATGATGACGTGCCTTCTGATGATCTTCCCAGGAGATCAGAGAGAATGCGGAGAGCTCCCAGCCGCCTTCAGTACTCCCACTTAGGAAACCCCCTGATCTTGTTTGCTCACAACCTTTTAGACAGTTTTAGTACAGCCCTAACCTCCTTTAACGAGTTAGATAATCACTCGCTCCTTAGAATCTAGCTTTTAGTGCAAAAGCCATTAGAACCCTTGAAGGGACTCAATGTAACTTTAAGGGGGGAGAGTGTAACTCGCAAAAGCTTTTAGAACCCTTGAAGGGACTCAAGGTAATTTAGGGGGGGAGCGTGTAACCCACCTCTGGTTTGTTACCAGACACACAGCATACACACACAGCATGCATACACAACAGTGCACAACACACACGCAGACGTAGAGAGCTGCTCCAGCTGTGCAGCTCGGGGTCGGCCCGTTGCTAGGCGACCACTTTGTTAATGACTTTCACTTCTCTTGATTCCTGACTGAGACCTCCACGCTTTTTGATTCTCTGAACTTTCATTAATTGATCTTTCATCTTTCACACTTTCACCTTCCTTCAATTTCCCACACTTCTTTTACTATCTACCGCTATCAACTTTTCCCTTCGGACCTTTTTCTCTATTTTTGGATTTGAAGACTTTTGATTTCAACCGCGAAACTCCGGTGAGTTGTTATTAGCATTTCGCTAATAACATTTAGCCATTTATAAAAACCAATCGGAGCTTTTAGACTGTTATGTAATGAATGACATGTTGTTTCCATATTTATAAGATACTGATATCGTATTGTATTATTTAGGAAGATAACTGTAAGTAGCACTTCTATTATTTTGTGAATAGAAGACGATAAAAGTACAGTAATGTTGATAAGATTTGTATTATAACTTTGCTGTATCCCTAGTACTTGACTGTGATATTCAAAGGCAATTCGAGTCAAGTTATGAACCCCTAAGTCTCTTGTGGCGATACATTTTGTTGTATTTTGTTATATTTTTGTATCTTTTCATGTAATGAATCAGTTACTGTAAACGGACGTTGAAATGAAATCCTCGCGACCAGCAAGGAATTGTTGGATGGTTTTTAGAATGGGCTCGCGTAGCCGCGGCCCATATGATGTTGCCATAAGCATCAGTTATTGTATGACGAAGACTGATTATTGATTTTTATCACTGCTGTATGCAGATTGGTTTTTTAAGTACGCTTGAACCCTGAACCCTGATTGAACCCTGAACCTGATGGCGAGCCTACCCCGTGAACGACGTCCCTGACCAGCGACTGAACCCTGAAGACTGGACCCCCTGCCTTTCCCCAGATAAGCGTCACATACATTGATACAAATACACTCGACACTCCCTCGGACTATTTCCCTCCTTATTATTTTATTTATTTCCCCCTCCACGGACAATCCAGTTTTCCCTTTTAATCTTTGTGGACATTGGCCATTTTATTGTTTTACAGAGCTCTGGTTTTATTTAATTATTTTCACTATTTATTATTTTATTGTTCCGGGTATTTTAATACAGCTACAAGCTGAATACTTGAATTTAACCACCTCATTATTTATTAATAAATATTGTAATTGTTTTCTTGTATATCGACTGTTGTTTGTCAGATCATTTGCTTCTCCAGTAGCGAACCTATAGTCTCTAGGCCCAAGGATATTTCCTCTCCCGTTCCTCTCCTTCTAACTCCCTCCTGTAGAATAATACTTATAATTCTTGTAACCCATTATAGTAGTGGTGTAGTGGGGTTACAGTTCCTTCTTGAGATTTCCGGGAAGATCAGATCATGTTTTATGATCAATTTTGACAGAAATGTAAGAAATTTCAAAGGGTGTACAAACTTTTTCAAAAGTTGGAAAATTGTCAATAGGCCAAATCCTGACAGTCAACGGGACGACAGTGACAGGTCAGACAGTGCACCCTGCTTTTCCACATAACACTCCCTGCGCGAGGCCAAAATCCCCTCACACAGGGCATGTTTTAAAAGGAGCGTGTGCAGCGTAAAAAATGAAATATGAGTTTCTCCTTGTTTTGCCGCTCAAGTTGTCTGGGGCTGATGCAAAACTTCATGCTGGTTCAGTTTGTAATCAGGTAAATTCGCACGGTTGTCTGCGCGATTGCCATGAACATCGACTGTATGACTATGACCTGATGCTCCGATGCAAAGATGCACAACCACGAAATGGATAGGGTTGGATTTAGATTGTAGATTTAAAATAAATTCCCGGGAACTTCAACTGGATAATGAGGTAGGCTCGGTGGTCGTTTTTTTAAACATTTCGTTCAGTGTTTATAAATTAGGAACCGAAAATGGCACCGTCAGGAACCGGCATTGAAACGTAGGTTCTGGAACCGGAACCGGAACCGAAAAATTCTGATCGGTACTCAGCCCTAGCCAGGCTAAAATCGGGGAGCTTCTCATGTAAACCAATTTTAAGCGTATTCTCCCGTCCACTTACGCGCTTTTCCCTTTACGCACATCAAAGGGCTGTAGTAAGGGCAAGCGCCACTATGAGGTAAAATGTAATATTGCATTTGATGCCCGCTTGGCTTGCATTTTGATGCTTTGTTGATGTTCCTTACTGTCAGCGTGAGTCCAAATCGAAATTCACAGTTCCATATAAACATCCTACATTCATTGTGACAAAATATGACCAGCTGCCCAGAGCATGTTCTCATATCGGTGAACTTACAAACAAAAGCAAGTAATTAATGAATCAGTATGAGGATCATCATGTTGTCCCCACGGACGATAACCAAAAAAACCAAAAACACCTCGTTGCACCATGCCAAGTTGACAAGGCACGTCAGACTAAAGACCGCTGTTCCAGTCATCCTAACAGCCACCCAAAGTATGCCTATTCAAAAACAACCTTCACCATTTTTACTATGTTGTAGCCACAACGTTAAGTAAAGGGTTTTTATTGCAACTCCTCCACTTTTGTGATTTATTGGAACTCGTGCATATGTGCATGTAGCCTATTAAACTTTCTGAACTGATGCCCGACATACAAAACCACCACCTACTGAGGTAGGCTACAGGTTATCCTATCTGTTTTTGTAAGGCAGACAATATTTCCTGAATCTCATTACAGCTAAACGTAAAAAGGAAGGCCTATATCAGAGCATGTCTTTGGCATTTCGCCTCTGGTCTCTATTACACCCCATCAGCTGCGCGATTAAGTCCTGGCTTTGAAATGGTAGTATTATGGGATGGTCAGGACCAGGCTAATTAATTCCCATGTCTGCGACAGAATATAAAGTCTTCCTTGTTCATTCTTCAGCATGCATGTAGCCTAAGTGTCATATGCTGACGGACAGCTGAGATCCACATATTTCCAATGATATTAATGTCACGTTGCTGTACAGAGAAGCGGAGAAGCGCTTTTAAAAGTCAGCAAATACAAAGTGTTTGTTACTGTGGGAATTAAGAGGCAATGATCAGCATTTTAAATCAGTTTTTGATTTCCGGAATTGTCTAGGCCAGCCATTCTCAAACTTCAGAAGACCAAGACCCACTTTGAAATGTGCAAACATTCTGGGACCCACCCAATATTTAAGCAATATGACCCGAGTGGGAGGGATGATGTTGACGGATATCATCCCTGGTGTGGTTCGGCCATAGGCACGAAGCCGAAGGCTGAGTGCCGTCGGCAATCACACCAGGGATGATATACGTTAAACATCATCCCGACCACGAGGGTCATATTGCTTTTATACAATAGTTCAATTGCCAACAAAATACCAGAATAAATGTTCAAATTCATGTTTATTAGTTACCTTCATCATACTTTGTTTACCTGCTCCGCTAAGCAAAGTAGTTCCGAATTGATTATGGTTGCTATGCAATGACGAGCTGACAGCGCCAGCGCGTAAAGTTCCATGAAACGCTGTGAAGTGCATTTCTGTGTGGACTGCGAATGGGCTTCGCTTAGCCTACTAAAATGATGCATGATAAATGAAAACACTGTGCAACTTCAACATTTTAGTAGATGCCTACTTTTATAAGCCTTTTGGCCGACATTGATTTTCACGTTTTTGTGGACCACAAAACTTGCTGATAGCTGCGTAAAGACACACCTCGTCTTTCCCTCTCCAGTGCCGCATGAGATCCGAGCGCTGTTCTCACACGCACAACCACACAAATCAATCCCTTGTAGGCCTATGATATCCCGATGTCTGCTTTAGGCTACTGCAGGCTACAACTTTGCTGCTGAAACACTTTCATAGGCAAACGTCTGATGTGGGTGCGAACCCGAGATGGGTTCGCGTTTTCCCTCCCAATAAACTAAAAGGCAACTCATTCCAGTTCCAAGCGGCCATCATTTTAAATTGCATGGCACACGGTATCTTGCTTCCAGATGCCCACTTTGTAGGCTACTATTAATTGATTTGCACGTGGTGGATGGCAAGCTTTGCTGATAGCCTAGGCTGTATTTTTAAGCCATCTCTTCCTCGTCATTCCCTCTCCCGCAGCGCAAATGAGATCCGATTATAGCGGTTCTCATACACTGCAGGAGACTGACATAGCCTTTCTGTAGCTGTGTCGAAAAAGTGTCAAAAAAACTCCCGCATATCTCCCGTTTGAAACTATCTTCCGTGTATGAACAGATATTTAACGTAGGCTACATGTGTTAGATTGCCTTCAAAAGACTACGAAATAGAGGTCGCAGAGGTGTGCCAACTTCCCAGACAACTGCACTAGAATCAGATCACTTCTTTCCTCTCTGCCAGAATCCAAATACCAACGGGGATAGGCTACGCGTCTCTGTCATGCGGGCGTGCGTGCGCCCAACTTAGTCCAGCATTGAACAATGGAATAGAATGATGGTGAGTTCAAAATACGCGGCCCTGGTTACATTCACTTTCTCCGCAGTAGACTATGAGATAGAATGATGGCGAGTTCAAAATGCGCGGCCCTGGTTACATTCTATCCACGGCGGAGTGATTATTAGGTGTGATGAGTCTCCGGGGATGATGTCCACCTAGACATCATCCTCCTTACCGACGCGTAGAATGCCAATAGAACGCGTCTCGTCCAATCAGACATCGCAAAATAAATTGACCGGATCTAACTATTGTATAAAATATAATATAATATACATTATACATCATTCTATTCCATTGTTCAATGCTGGACTAAGTTGGGCGCACGCACGCCCGCATGACAGAGACGCGTAGCCTATCCCCGTTGGTATTTGGATTCTGGCAGAGAGGAAAGAAGTGATCTGATTCTAGTGCAGTTGTCTGGGAAGTTGGCACACCTCTGCGACCTCTATTTCGTAGTCTTTTGAAGGCAATCTAACACATGTAGCATACGTTAAATATCTGTTCATACACGGAAGATAGGCCTAGTTTCAAACGGGAGATATGCGGGAGTTTTTTTGACACTTTTTCGACACAGCTACAGAAAGGCTATGTCAGTCTCCTGCAGTGTATGAGAACCGCTATAATCGGATCTCATTTGCGCTGCGGGAGAGGGAATGACGAGGAAGAGATGGCTTAAAAATACAGCCTAGGCTATCAGCAAAGCTTGCCATCCACCACGTGCAAATCAATTAATAGTAGCCTACAAAGTTGGCATCTGGAAGAAAGATACCGTACCATACAATTTAAAATGATGGCCGCTTGGAACTGCAATGAGTTGCCTTTTAGTTTATTGGGAGGGAAAACGCGAACCCATCTCGGGTTCGCACCCACATCAGACGTTTGCCTATGAAAGTGTTTCAGCAGCAAAGTTGTAGCCTGCAGTAGCCTAAAGCAGACATCGGGATATCATAGGCCTACAAGGGATTGATTTGTGTGGTTGTGCGTGTGAGAACAGCGCTCGGATCTCATGCGGCACTGGAGAGGGAAAGACGAGGTGTTTACGCAGCTATCAGCAAGTTTTGTGGTCCACAAAAACGTGAAAATCAATGTCGGCCAAAAGGCTTATAAAAGTAGGCATCTACTAAAATGTTGAAGTTGCACAGTGTTTTCATTTATCATGCATCATTTTAGTAGGCTAAGCGAAGCCCATTCGCAGTCCACACAGAAATGCACTTCACAGCGTTTCATGGAACTTTACGCGCTGGCGCTGTCAGCTCGTCATTGCATAGCAACCATAATCAATTCGGAACTACTTTGCTTAGCGGAGCAGGTAAACAAAGTATGATGAAGGTAACTAATAAACATGAATTCGAACATTTATTCTGGTATTTTGTTGGCAATTGAACTATTGTATAAAAGCAATATGACCCTCGTGGTCGGGATGATGTTTAACGTATATCATCCCTGGTGTGATTGCCGACGGCACTCAGCCTTCGGCTTCGTGCCTATGGCCGAACCACACCAGGGATGATATCCGTCAACATCATCCCTCCCACTCGGGTCATATTGCTTAAATATATAATATAATGTAATACAATATAGGCATAATATAATATGATAGGCATATAATATAATATAATATAATATAATATAATATAATATAATATAATATAATATAATATAATATAATATAATATAATATAATATAATATAAATCAGTTATTAATAATTTCTATGCATGTGTGTGTGGTTTTCCGAAAGGGAAACAAATGATAAAGGATAAAATTACTCCTAAATACTGAATATGAAATTAACAAGAAACAAGCCAGCATTCAGGCTCAGAGAAATATGCATTAGCCTTGACATAGCCTATGTGAGCTAAAAACTAATGCTGCTTAATAGTTAGGAAATACTGTAGGCCTTGGAAGTCAAAATGGCAATGTTTCCCCTCACAACCGACTGAAAAATTATTACAAATATACATTGTACACATACATCAAAACACCATAAGCGTGAAAATACACCATATCTCGACGGCAGATAGAAAATGTAACACTGTACATCGCGGGTGTAAAATATTACATAAAATATGTAATATGCAAATGTAAATGTAAATGTTTTATGTAAATATTACATAAAACATCGCGGGTGTAAAATATTACCTCTGCGATTGAAATAATGACACAATATTTAAACATAGCCTACATCCTGCCTAATAGTACTCCATAACACATAAAAACACAAAATAAGGAAGTATACTCACGTTTCTGGACGAACAAAAGACATAAGATCACTAAACAACAAGTGATTATCTAACCAACATTTGAGGATAATTTTTCCAGGACCGTTCTCTGCGGCATCTGCTGTACCGCCCATAGTTTGAGAATCACTGGTCTAGGCAACACGCCAAACTCTTCAATCAACCTGTTGCTGTGCTCCAAAACACCGAGCTACAGTTCCCGCGAATGGGACACATTGCGTTTCATTTCATTATCTCACCTCCACTACTCGCTTGGTGTTTGTGAAAAGGAGGGAAGGTTAGCTTTTGAAATGATTTTGTGTGACAACTTTTGCCACGTGGTTTTAAATTCAAAGTTAAAGTTCAGTTTTGGCTTTCAATGGATTGCCGAGGTTTTCACATGGTTGATCTGAAAATCCATGCTCCGTGGTTTCTTCGTAGCCACAACTGATGAACTTGGCAAAGACTCATCCCTCCATTTAGCATATATAACGCCCATGTTGGGCTACACGCTGTTTTTCTGAGTTAAGCGCAAGGGGTGTGGTAATATTTCAGACAGGGCTTTGAACCGTTATTTTTTTCCAAACGTTCCGTTCCGAACAGAAACGGAATTATAACGTTTCCGGTTATGGGTTCCACCAATAAATTGACGTTCCCGAACCGGTTAGAACAAAAAAATATTGTTCCCGGAACGGTTAATTTCGTTCCTGTCAGCTGATTACTCCCCATAGGCCTAACTGACGTTAATTATCCGAGAAAGACGGAAGTACAAGTGAGTCAGCCTACATTCCAAACTGTTTATTCAAGCGGATGAAAAGAATATCCTCCAGAATTTTGTCATTCAGGGACGACCTAAGCGGAGAAGCGGAGAATAAACCTCAATGATGAAAATGCGCGCTCCACGCTGACTTGGGTCACGGGGAGCGCTATGATGGACATTGTGAGTTTGTGCATATTTGAAGCGGCCATGGATGCCCAATAACACCGAACATTCTCGGTGCGCTTTACATGCGCTTCTCTGCAATGTCTTACAATGATGCAATGGAAACTCTGCCCTTTTGTATGACAGTGGTTTCTCTA
>NC_085859.1:40575392-40587892 GCF_034702125.1 Engraulis encrasicolus | reverse complement strand
ACCTGTTTTACTAAATGTGCGCGCATCACTCACACTACTTTCAAACTTTATTTCTCCCCAAAGTGTAAGCTGATTGATTTGGCAGAAAGGCAAGAATGACTTTGTTTCTTAGATTCTTGCACGTCTTAGCGTTGCCAAGGCTGCTACTGTCATGTTTGCAACCATGCAGTAGATGATGATGCCAAGTCAATCCCAATGTGAGCGTTTTCATGTTGTTATTCCAATCCAAACTGGCCACGTTTACACATTTTTAAATCTGAATGAATGATTAAATAGTTCTACAGAGTTCATATTGTACTTTCATGTTATTCCGAATTATGTTTTCAAAGTGGAATTAAGTTTTATTCGGAATTAAATGGAGTTCATTCGAATGAAATGTCCCATGTAATAGAGACCAGGGTTGTTACAGGTCTTTAGATGCGTCCTAGCATCTCTATAAGAGGGTATGTTTGTCCGTCGGTCCGTCTGTCAGTCAGTCTGTCTTTCTGTCTGTCTGTCCATCTGAAACGCATTCTTGAAATTGTCATTCCCTCCTGTGTCCACAAGGCGACAGTGCATAGACAGACGCATCTTTGTCCGCCTGTCGGACTTGTTTGTTTGTTGTCTCGTACCCACAGCAAGCTCAAAGAAAACAGGTAAGCTAATATCTTGAAAAGGATTGTGAACATTGGCCTCTAAACCTGAAGTTGAATGTCATGGTGTGGGACAGTGAATACAAGTGTGTGGTGGTAGGCCCAAGGTCATGGCGGGATGCATTCCAAAAAAAACCTGCTGTGCTGTCTCAAAGATAATGATTCAGCGGATGGACACTTATAAATAGACTGATCTTTAGTCTCGATCGGCTAAGAGTGTTTTGAAAAGAGTATGGGCTACAGTAGAGATGACTCACAGACCTGTACTGTGGCAGAGAATCCTATTTGGTGAGCAAGAAAAGGAAAAGCAATCTACTGAGAAAAGTGAAGAAGATCAATAGTGTCATTTATGAAGCGCAGCAAAAAGAAACTGCAGCAAAATTACAAATGTCTCAAAGAAAATTAAAGAAAAAGTCTAGCAAAATGCGAGGACCTATAGAATAGAGGAGTGATATATATATATATATATATATATATATATATATATATATATATATATATATATATATATATATTTTAAATTTTATTTATTTATTTATTATTATTATTTTTTTTATGTATGTATTTTTTATGGGCTTTTTCGCCTTTATTTCGGATAGGACAGTGAAGAACAATGGGAAGCGAATGTGGAGAGAGAGAGACACGGGGTAAGGATGGCAAATGACCCAGGCCGGACTCGAACCCTGGGTGCAACCCTTGGGCATGCAAGTCCAAATGTGGGGGGCTTAACGCGTTGCGCCACAGCGCCCCCCTGAGGAGTGATATGTTGAGTTGAGTGAATATTGTGCCATTCACCTACCTACCTTATTCCATCTATCACAACTCATTGGGCTTTCTGATTGTAATGTTTAATTTAGACCATATTTAATCATTTGACTTGAGTTGATTTTTGTATTATTTCAACGACCATTGGCATTACTAGTGGGCAAACACACCTGCTCTGCTGGGCCTACCAGACAGTCAGTGCTTTTCTGACTGTGCTAAAGGGTGAATGGGTGCTAGGAAATGGCAATCGTCTCTAGGTCAGTGTGAGATAAGTTGAGATGAGATGACACCTATACATATAACATAAAAGGTGCACTGTGTAGAATATGGACAGAGTAGGTATTGCTACTACCCTGCTCATTGCTGCTTATTTCCAAATATGATCTTGTCATGAATATTTACTAAATAATAAACCAATATTTACTGGTAAGACCAAAGTGCAGCAATTTTTGCAGCTAAAAATGTAAATTTCTTGAAATTCAAAATGGCGGACCATGGAGAAGATCCCTCTTTTCATGTATGAAAAGTAAGTACAATTTCCCCTGTCATAATGAATACTTAGAATTTGATGGTGGTGGTAAGTATTTGCCAAAAAAGTAACACTTGTGAATGGCAGCATGCATTCTGGAAATGAACAACTAAAAATATTACACAGTGCACCTTGGAGTGTAGTAAACACTCACAAATGTGCTGCTTCTAATCTGGCCTACTGGTGAGAAGGGGGCTCAGCCAAACTTACTATGCTACCACAGGGCAGCAACCGCTTTCGAATTATTTAATTTTTATTCCATGATGTAAACTGGAGCGTGTTGGACGAGTAGCAACTCATAGAGGGGTATTTACAAAAAAAGAAAACAGAGAAAACTCAGCCGCGTGCCAAATGGCATTATCTAGATCAGTGGTTCTCAACCTTTTTTGAAAACGTAAATGTCCCCTGGACCTTATTCTAAGCCTTCAAATGCCCCCTTGACCCCCTCATAAGCCCACCAATAGCACCTAAACACCACCCGCTCTCCGCTGTATCATTCCCAACGCCCCCCTGGGAAGGCTGTACCGCCGCCGTTGAGAAACACTAATCTAGATCAAGGGAAATTCGTTACAGGGTCACAAGGACCTGGATGTGACAGCTCTGCCATAAAAGCCTGGCATTACACAAAATTGCACAGGATGATGGGAGCCAGGTAGCAGAGGAGGGGGCTTTTGCAAAGAGAGAGAGAGCGAGGATCCTCTCCTGCCAATCTGAATCGGTAGGGTGACAGAGTGCATCTTCAGCCCAGGGCTGGACTAGGACAAAAAAAATCAGACCGGGCATTTTCGGCCAAGACCAGTCCGGCAGGCAATTGAGAGACACAATGAAGCCTGTGACAATATTTTAAGTCATCTATTATGAGCTGTTTTAACCACAGCAGGCAAAATAACTTTAATCATTATTTAAATCTGACTCGCAGAGGTCAGCTGTAGCGGCATGAGGACTGACACCACTACCACTACATTTAGGGGAGGACCAGGCCAAAATCATCAACAGTCCACCGGGCAAATGCCCTGTTTGCCTCACGGCCAATCCAGCTACGCTTTAGCCCGACTACCAGCTGCTGCCCAGGGCATCTACTGACACTACTAGCCGTGTTAAGAGAGGCACCAGGTGGCCACGAGGCGCCGCAGCCATGGCGAGAGCCAGTGGCGGAACAATTGCACACAGGGCCCCCCTGCAAAGCCTGCCAAGCTCACAATAGGGCCAACACCACCAATACTGGAGTGCCCTGGGCCCAGGGGGAAGTGCCCTGGTCGCCCGCCCTACAACGCGAGAGCTCCTGCTTCACGAGATTTACTCTGCGCTGCCAAGCTGTTTCTATGGTAATCAACAGCTTGCGTTGCCCTGGAAATGCCTCTTCCCATAATCAGAGACTATGTTGGACGTACCGTACGTCAGCTTGCCTCTGTCGGGCCATATATAATCTCAGATCGGGACATGACATGAGTGGGATATGGTCTCGAGGTTGGCTCTCCAAGACTCTCGGTTTGTACCAGATCTAACAGGTTTTAGGGCAGTTGACAAGGGATTTTATTTTTGGCGATGACGCGACATCGAAAAATGGGTTGCTGCGTTACTGGCATTGTGCTTTGAAAATCGGTACAAGCGTAGATGAATTGCCGTTAAATATAATATTTGGGCTCAGTTCCCCAAAAAACCTTTAAAAAGAAAAGCACACGGCATGCTGCTTCACAGCGCACTGAGCACTGTAAAATCTCTGGGACGACATCCAGTCTGCTCGCTCAGGAACACACACAGTGTGTGTGTGTGTGTGTGTGCGAGTGTAAGAGAGAGAGAGCGTGGGTGTGTGTATGTTAATTGATGTAACGCATTCTGATATACTCAGATTTTTGCTATATGTTTACTGCAATGTGTAATTATGTGTATTAGGTCTTTGTGTATGTCTTGTATCTACATGTATGTATCTATGTAAGCCGTCAGACACCTTAATTTCCCTCGGGATTAATAAAAGTACTCTACTCTACTCTACTCTACTCTACTCTACTCTACTCTACTCTACTCTACTTTACTCTACTCTACTCTACTCTACTCTACTCTACTCTACTCTACTCTACTCTACTCTACTCTACTTTACTCAACTCTACTCTACTCTACTCTACTCTACTCTACACCTTCTACCAGTGCAGTTGTCACCACAGAGCTCCTTGGTGGTTACATCATAAGTCCTTGTCCTTCACCCGCGCCTGGTCCCCTGTGCCTCCACAGATACGGACCACATCCGTGATGCAAAACCAATCAACTGCTGTCTAATGCTCTTGTTGATTGGCTGGGTGGATTGATATATTTTTTAACAGTTTTATGCTGAAACTTTGTGCACATTTTTTCCCAAAAAAAAGAAAAGCAGAGAAAAGTTCAGGTTGTCAATGAACAGAGGTTTCTCTCCTGGAACAAATCTCAGTATGGGCCATCAAAACACTAAAAGCAGCAGAACATTTGCTAAAAGATTAGAATAGTGGACTGTATTTTAAAGGAACAGTTCACCCTTTTTTGATTTTTACACATTTTCAGTATTTCCAAGCAATATTCATGAATGTGCTCAGTGTTTTCAGTACTTTACTGGTTTTAGAATTATTAGCATAGCTTAGCATAATAACTGAATATAAATGGAAGCATTAACATCGAGCCACGAGTGATCACAGGACAGGATTAAATAGCTGTTTTGCACTCTGGTGAAAGTAGTTTATAGATACATTTGATGATGTTTTGTTTTCTCTCATAAACTTGCATTGCTACGCTCAACTTGGCTTTACTGTTTAACACATAGACGGAAAATTCTGTGTATTCTCATATTTTACTGGGACTTAACTACATATGAGCAATTTCTTAAAATTAGGTGGACTGTTCCTTTAACACTGAGCACCACTAATAGTTTAATACCGGACTGGACTGGGTCCAGAGATAAAGCTCAACAACGGAGTGCACCTTTAAAGCTGAAAGACAGGTTGTTGAATAGCAGACCGCACTTTCAAGGCTTGGTCTACAAGTAATGCAACATAATAGTGTACAGCACCTTTAAAGCCGGGTCCAGAGATAGTTAAACTGTCTTCAGACTGTTGCCAGTGGCTTCAGTTTAATTGACTGCTGGAATTGTGGAGCTGGGAAACTAGAACGTAAATAAAACCTCTCTGTCTCTCTGTCTGTCCCTCTCTATCTCTTCTTGTCTCTCTCTCTCCCACATCCCACATCCTCAGAACCAACACCAACCGACCCCACCCACCCCCCCCCTCTCTCTCTCTTTCTCTCTCTCATATAGTTTCTCTTTCTTCAGCCCTCCATCAATCTCCCCCTCTCAATTTTTTGCCTTATTTTCTATTTTCTCTCACAGGTCACCAGAGAGCACAGCACAGCAATGAGCTTGCTAGGCGGTAATCTTGCCAACAGTTAAAAAAAGTTTAAAAAAAATAAAGAGCCATCTGTCAAGTGACTAATATTTGAAATGGGAAATCATATGAAAATCAGGAAGGCAGCCTTATTGATGGTGTAGTGTTCAAAGCGCCAATATTGCACTCAGGGGTGCTGACAGGGTGGGACAAAGGGGACCGTTGTCCTGGGCCCAGGGAGATAGGGGGCCCAGGATTGGTTCCTCATTACATTGTATGTATTGGGCTGGGGGGGCCCGTTCAGATGACGTTGTCCTGGGCCTGGCCAAAGCTGTCAGCGGCCCAATATTGCACTGCTACTCTGGGAGGGGAAATGGTCAAAGACACTCATTTCCATAGCGGCTGCCCACAAATCCACTGTTCTTTGAAGGATCAGACTCTAACCCATGACCCCCAAAACAGCACTACATGTGGAAATAATGCAGCAGCAGTTAATGCAATACCATTTGAATCTAAAATGTCCCTTAACACTTTCCGTGTCATCTGACAGTCGTTTTGATGTGCCTGCCTACCGAAAGAAGGAAATCATCAAACATGAGGCCAAACAGTCAAACTAAGAAAAGCAAACTGGTTCAAAGAGACATATCTGAATTGTAATTTCATACAGCTCTACCCAGAGCTGCTATCATTTGGCCTTCAAGAGAAGGTTAACGTTGAGAATAATGTCCAAGCCCAAATGGAAAAGATATATTAAATTCAAACACTTTTTTTATGGAAAGCATCATAAAAGAAGTTATAAGACCTTACCACATTCTTAGTGGTAAATCCTTGTAAATCCTTGCAAAAGTATTGGTATAAAATATATACATATGCTATGTATGAAAGTGCCCTACCCATATGGGAAGGATGTATTAAAATCAAAAACACAATATTTACAAGTTTCCTATAAAAGCCTCAGTACAGAAGAGCAGTAGACTGAATCAGTCCTCAATATGTTTTTGAATAGTATACTGTATGTACTGTATGTATATGATGAGTTCTTACAGTAAATGGTATATACAGCTCCAGGCCTTTTTATTAGAATACCATGAAAAAGTTGATTTATTTCCATAATTCCATCAATAATGTTAAACTGTCATGGATTGTAGATTCATGGCCCAGTTATTTAACTATTCCAATCATTCATTTGTTTATTTTCACATATTGTGGTCTTCCAGTAAAAAAAAAAACATGAATTGGGGAATCCACTTTATTAGAATATTGCTATAAAATCACAATTTTCATCATCAAAATTTGTTTCACATCAGTGCACATCAAATCAGTTGAACTTTGGTACTTTCTACACAACATGCAATGTTCAATACTTGGTTAGGACTCTCTCTGTCTTAATATTATTAATAATAACGGCCATGATGCGTTTAACATTGAAGTCAATGGCAGAAACAGTGCATGGGAGTAATGGAAGGCCAGATATCCTTGATGCTTTGCCGTCAGCTGTTTTTGTATAGCTGACCTGGTGTCCCACACTTCCCTCTTCAATATACCCGAAGATTTCCATGCCACGTTTTGGTGTTAACTCACCAGTTTAATTCTAACTCAACAGAAATTAAACCCCATTCATTTTCAATGGGGATTCATTTCTGGTTATTTAGAATTAAACTGGTGAGTTAGCGCCAAAACGTGGCATGGAAATCTACAGGGTATATTGAAGAGTGAAGTGTGGGGTACCAGGTCAACAAAAGCATCAAGGATATCTGGGCTTCCATAACTGCCATGCACTGTTTTTCCATTGACTTCAATGTTAAACGCATCATGGCCATTATGAAGACAGAGAATGTCCTAACCAAGTATTGACCATTACAAGTTATGTAGAAAGTACCAAATTTCAACTGATATAATGTGACCCGAATTTTGATGAAGAAAAATGTGATTTTATAACAATATTCTAATAATGCGAATTCCCCAATTCATGGGTTTTTTGAGCTGGAAGGCCAACGTATATAAAAAGAAAAAAAATAATGATTGGAATAGTTAAAAAACTGGGCCATGAATATACAATCCATGACAGTTTAACATTATTGATGGAATTATGAAAATAAATCAACTTTTTCATGGTATTCTAATAAAAAGGCCTGGAGCTGTATAAGCTACAGTATGTACTGTATCTGTAGGGTTGTTTTTGGTGGACAAAAAGAAAATGGATTACCATAATGTATGATTTCTGCAATCAATTTCCAAGGATGTCTGTGGAAGATGGAAGTGGAGAGAGGTAGGTGCGCCAGTTCTGAAATCTCCAAATGTATCATTCATGCCTGTGCTAGCTAATGCTAAAATGACCAATTGGGGTTCGTTGTATGTGCCCAAACAGCACGCCAATTCACATGAAGCATTTTGATACACGCTAAAAGCTTCATAGAAGGTGAAATCTATGCCCGCTGCCTCCCGCTTTTATTGAAAACAGCGCAATTGAACAACTTTTCGTGCGCATGAACATGTCTCGCAGGGTCCCCTTTAGTCATTATCCCTTGGCCAGAATCAGATAAGATATCTTACCAAAATGGCCGAAATTCTCCTTCAAGTGGTCATCTCTTTTGCATTTTAGAACACCTGTCATGATTTCTGGGTAAGTATTGCTTTCATTTTCCAAAGTTTGAGCGCAATTAAAATTAAAATCTTCACAGAATAAAAACACATCCACCCACAACTGCAAACACTCGCGCACATGCTCGCTCGCACACACACACACACACACACACACGACAGCTCTGCAACAAAAGATGTGCCACAAACAATGCTAAATATCATCACGATGCATTGGAGGATGAAGCGTTTTCTACCAAGGGTAAAAAAAAATCAAATGCACTTTAATGATATCATGTGGAGAAGATCACAAACAGAATTTCACTGTATAATTAAAGCCTAGCCGATGACAAAGTCCTTGATCTCACTCTGAACCTCACCATGGTGGATCCATAGTTAGTGGCCACGACTCTCCACATTCCCCACAACTAAATAAAGGTTATGTTAGGGAGAGAGAGAGAGAGAGAGAGAGAGAGAGAGAGAGAGAGAGAGAGAGAGAGAGAGAGAGAGAGAGAGAGAGAGAGAGAGGGAGAGAGAGAGAAAGAAAGAGTTTGTGTGTGTGTGTGTGTGTGTGTGTGTGTGTGTGTGTGTGTGTGTGTGTGTGTGTGTGTGTGTGTGTGTGTGTGTGTGTGAGTGTGTGTGTGTGTGTGATAGAGAGCGAGAGAGAGAGAGAGAGAGAGAGAGAGAGAGAGAGACAGAAAAAGAAAGAGTCAGAGACAGAGAGACAGTTTTCTAAACAGAGAGATAAAAACAGAAACACACACACAGAGAAAGAATGAATGAGTAAGCGGGCGGGCGAGCGAGTGAGCCAAATGTGCTACCTTAAAGGACAGCCATTCCTTCGGGGGGAATAGAACTAATTAAAAACCCGAGAGGGGGTTGTTGGTTTGTGTCGCTTCAGAACTAACGAATGAGCGAGGAGTGTGTGTGTGTGTGTGTGTGTGTGTGTGTGTGTGTGTGTGTGTGTGTGTGTGTGTGTGTGTGTGTGCGTGTGAGGAGGCTGTTCGTTTGTGTCGCATCAGAACGAGTGTGAGGACAGGGGTTGGGAGGGGATGGGAGAGGGTTGGGACAAGAGAGAGGGAGAGAGAGAAGGGAGAGGGAGAGAGAGAGAGAGAGAGAGAGAGAGAGAGAGAGAGAGAGAGAGAGAGAGAGATGGGAGTGGAGGGTGAAGGGGGGCAGTGTTTTTGTTTAGTTTGTGGCCTCTGCACTCTTCATCTCTCTCTCTCTCTCTCTCTCTCTCTCTCTCTCTCTCTCTCTCTCTCTCTCTCTCTCTCTCTCTCTCTCTCTCTCTCTCTCTCCCTATACACAGATGACAGCGGGCGGATGCCAGAACACAGGGCTGGAAATAGAATGAGGGCAGACGACAGCTAACTGTGGAACGTGGCATGCCTGTGGGCAGGCCAGGGGCCAGATGAAAGGGCTGCGGAACAGAACAAAAAATCCCAACACAATGCAAAACAATAACAGAATACAAATGCCGTTTTTTGAGCTACTAGATAATTAAGATTTCTGTTCTCATTAGTGTGATTATAATTGCTGATACTTATTATAGCAGCAGCAATAGAATAATAAAACTAATAATATTAGTACAATTATGATTCAATAATGATAGAACTGGAGGAGAAATGTACAATTTTACATTGCATAACTTCCTTTGGCTGCAGAACAGTCAGAGGCCAGAAGAAATGAAGGTCAACACAGAACAGTCATCTGGGGAGGGATACTCAAGACTGGAGTAGACTGGAGACGGGGCAAGGCAGTCATAATGGAATTGACAGCATAACACACTAAATGAGTAGTCCACATGACAGAGGTGTGTGTGTGTGCGCGCTCTCGTGTCTGTGTGTGTGTATGTGTGCATGAGAGAGAGAGAGAGAGAGAGAGAGAGAGGAGACAGAGGAAACAGAGATGTGTGTGTGTGTGTGTGTGTGTGTGTGTGTGTGTGTGTGTGTGTGTGTGTGTGTGCACGCATGCGTGCGTGCGTGTGACAGAGGAGTGTGTGTGTGTGTATGTGACAGAGGAAACAGATGAGTGTGTGTGTGTGTGTGTGTGTGTGTGTGTGTGCGCGCGTGCATGCGTGTGTGCGTGCGTGTGTGTGTGTGTGTGTAGCTGTGACTCACGATGGGAGCTGCTTCAGCTGGGGGGAGGTGAGGGCGTGGTGTACGGGGGTGAAGGGCCGTAACGGCCGTGCTGATTGGCTCCTGCCTACCCCTCCACGTGTCCTCTCTGGCGGCCTGTGACCGCTCGGCCCCCTCTGGCCAGGAGACACGGGGCTGGAGGAGACACACACACATATATTCAGAGACAGACACAGACTCATCGAGACAGATACACAGACACAGAAACAGACACACAGAGACAGGCGCAGACACAGACATTCAGAGACAGACACAGACACAGACACACATACACAGGGCTGGAAGAGACATTCAGAGACAGACACACAGAGACAGACACAGACCTGGGCACAGAGACACAGACAGAGACACAGACACATACAGAGACAGGCACAGACACACATGCAGACGCAGACGCAGAGAGACAGACACCGACACAGACCCAGGCACAGATACAGACAAAGGGAGAGAGGCACAGACACAGAGACACACACTGTCACAGAGAGACAGAGACAGACACAGACACAGAAACAGACACAGAAGCAGACACAGAGAAATAGACACAGGCACAGATAGACAGACGCAGACACAGATAGACAGACACAAACACATCCACATGCATCACCATCTTTCCTTTTCAAAGAGATTTTATGTTGGCAGATACAGATTGGCACAATTGATGTTGAGGTGGAAACAATCGCTGACTAATCAACTTGATCTAAAGATCTATAGGATCTTCTCTTTCTTTCCTCTCACGCAGATTGAGTGACAGTTGTGTGATAACGTGCTATACAAATCCTACTGCTGTTGCTATTACACAGATTGCTCCACCAGTGAAGCACTGAGACAAGGCCACTTATTGACATAGCAAGTAGGGCTGCACAATTAATCGAACATAATCGAAAATCGTGATAAAATCATGATATCGAAATCAGGATTTCAATCGGGATTTAATCGTGGCAATAGTGACCTACCTTCGAGAGTGTCCTTGAAGCCTGAACATACTGACAGGCTGGTGTTTCTGGCCAGAAATCTGTCCACACACAAGTTTCATGCTATTGCCTTTACATAATTATTACAATTCATTTTATTTTGCTCATCCCGTATATATTCATTCTCGGATATATTTCATTTCGCTATAATTTTTTTTAAATTCAGCAAAACATCAATAATCGTGATTAATAATTGTGATTACAATTTTGACCCAAATAATCATAAATGATTATCATTTTTTCCATAATCGAGCAGCCCTAATAGCAAGGCTCTTAGTGAAACAGCAGACAGACTGATTGAAGCCACACAAGCTCCACAAGCTAACAGTTACGGAATACAACAGCAAAATTTAAATTTGACCTTTACAAAAATGTTGTTGCATAACCAAAGAAAGTGCTCAGCAGGGTTGAAAAGAGGCACTGATGAAACAAATTACGCAATAAAAGCACCTCAGCAGCTCTCAGCAAGGCCACTGACAGCTTTTGCTGGGCCTAGGGCAAAGTCATCTCAAAGGGCCCCCCATCCAATAAATACAATGCAATGAAAACCCAATTCTGGGCCCCCTCTCTTCCTAAAGAGCCCAGGCAACTGACCCCTTTGTCCCCCCTTATCAGCTTCCCTGGTTCTCAGCACCTAGCAAGCTGCAGCCAATCATAACTGGACTTTCGGCATTACGATAAAGGGAAACAAAGTTAAAGTTAATGTAATGAAAATTACTATTTTTAATTAAATTCTGCTTTACAGCATGCAGAGACCCCCAGAAGGGAGGTTATCTAACGTTATCTGATACGCAGTTGGGACTTTTGTTCAAAAAATGCCACGGCGAGGTGTGTGACATTTACGTTGTGCATAAAATCATTTCACCAGCGATCCACTTTTTTTCACGGCCACCTCAACCCCAATTACTTTTTGATGCACCAACTTTTTTTCCACAAAAATAACTCAGAAACGCACTTAATTGAACGGTATGTCGTGACATTAGAGCAGGGGAGTAAGTGTTGCCAGGAGACGGGACTATGCATCAAAACATTTTCACACACACACACACACACACACACACACACACACACACACACACACACACACACACACACACAGATTGTATTCCTTTTTTTTCCGAAGACAGGAACTCAACCTGGCATACCGTTATGTCTGAACAAGAGTTGGATATCTGACAGAGACTCTGAAGGTGTGAAGCAGTTCAGTGAACTTGTTCTCACAGAGCCAGAAACGAAGCTGCCTCTTCAGATACTGTACTGTATATCCAAGATTCATGGAAGTCTATTTCAGGCCACATTCCAGGGAACTGACGTGAGCAAGCGGAGAGTACGTAGAACGATGACGAGGACCGAGAAAGATGCAAAACTAGAACCAAAAAGTTTGACAAAAAATTAAGCAGAGCTGAAGAGAACAGTCACACACATTCACTTGTGACTTGATTTGAATCATTCAACTCATTTAGGGGTAGCAATAATCGACTGCATCATTTATATGGATTTGTTTATATTATACACAGTCAACGGGGTTAGCAGTCAACACA
>NC_085859.1:40565392-40570392 GCF_034702125.1 Engraulis encrasicolus | reverse complement strand
GTCTACATAACTGCATGGTTGGCCCTCACGAAGTTGTAAGTCTGATGTCTTTACTCCTTTCATTAGTTAAGTATGATGTTTTGTATGCAGGAGGAGCATGTCAAGTTACTAAAGGAACTTCTTATCCCAACATGTGTACTAGCATTTGCTGCTAGCCGACTTATTTTCAAAACCAGCATCGCATAGTTGTTATTTTTCATTGTGCTGAAGTGAGTGCTACGTGGGAAAATAGGCTACCAGCTTTGCGCATGTGGCACCTTGTGTAGCTTGTGGAGTGACTAGAGTAGCGAATCATTGCCATTTAGGCATCTGTTGATTGTGTAGGCCTACGCTTTATGCTGCTTTTTTTTATTTGAGAAGTTTAAACTGGTGTTGAATACCAATACCGGGCAGGTATTTCTCCCTCCTCTGGAGGCTGCTGCGCGCTCACCGCTTCTCTTTCTGTCCATTACGCCTGTTTCAACTAGTGACATATACATAATATGCATTGCTGATAACTGTTTGGGTGCGCAGTTAAAAGATAATATGAAGCTTTGCTTCGTGTTTGTCAGGTTTTTGAACACGAGTGACCCACACTGGGCAGTTTGAAACGTAAAATATTGACCGTGGTAGAAATGAAAGTCTCCACAGTCCACACAAACAGTTGTCTGATGATGCCATTGTGCATGGAATTAATGTTGTGCGCAAAGCTAGTGGTCATTGTGAAGATACCTCACTGTTTTTGGCCATGTGGCTTTGACGCAGATGTAAACAAATCCGTTTCGCCTGTAACAATGGCAACGCAAACGCCTGCGTTACTCGATTTTCGCACTCTGGAACCCATTATTCGAAAAACTCGTTTTGTGCCACGTTTCTGGTGGGTTTCATATGGTTAACCCAGGGGAACGTTGTCACTGGCATAGAAAATCGTTCCCGTATAGCTGGCCCCTTTGGAATAGTATATCTGCTATGAGAAGGAGCCCAGGGGTTTTAAACAGCTCCAACACCTGCCTGAAATGGCTGCATGCCACAAACCGTTAGGAGGACAGCTATTACAGAACAGTCATAGAATAAATGTGTTTTTTATTTAGGGGCCAAGCAGCGAAGCTGGCGAAGGCCCCTATAGAGTTAGTAGGTTTTCTTCATTGTTATTATTAGGGGCCAAGCAGCGAAGCTGGCGAAGGCCCCTACTGTTTTAGCTGGTGTTCTTATTAGGGGCCAAGCAGCGAAGCTGGCGAAGGCCCCTAATGTTTTAACTGGTGTTCTTATTATTATGTCACCTCTTTCCTCTCCTTAGCAAGTCTATGGCAGCCCATAGAACCGTAGGTAGGAAAATGCTGTAAATTGGCACACACATTTGGGGCAGTCTCAGCATTACCCACAGCGATTTACAGGTCCCCAGTCCCAATACTCTAGCGCCACCAGCAGGTCAAAGTTGCAGGTACATTTCTGCTTGTAACTTTTGAACCGCTGGGCCAATTTTCATAAACTTGGTATCCCTGGAATCCTTGAGCCAAGACGAATCCAACGCACTCTATGACGTCATTTTCCGCCAGGATAGTTTTCCCGCCATTTTGATTTTTTTGATATTCATTAAAAATGCTACTTCTCCCACAATTTTCGACCAATTCACCCGAAACTCGGTATATAGTATCTCTGGACTGAGCTACACATGGGGTCTCAAGGAATATTGGATATCTTTTATCGTTTAGCCGTGACAGCCAATCAAAATTGTCGTAAAAGTGGCAAAACAGGAAGTGAGGTCATATCTCAGCAACCGTTTGTTGGATTAGGCTAGGATTTTGTACACACATAGTAGTCCATCCCATGACCTACCACAAAAAAAAATCAAATTCCCAGCTCAAACTCTGTAGCGCCACCAGCAGGTCAAAATTTTAGTTACATTTTTGCCTGTATCTTTTGAACCGTACTCCCAATTTTCAAAATATTGGTACACAGGTCATCCTCACACCATGTTGCACCCAGGTATGGATTTTCGTAACGATTGAAAAAACTATCAGCTCACAGCAGCCATTCAAAATTGTGGAAAGAATGGAGGGATTTTTTCTCATCTCTCTGTCTCCTCTGCTCCCCTTGCGCACGTTCACTGACACCATTCTCAGCAGGGGGTCAAGCCCCACTGCCCCAGCCCCTGCATCCCACCCCCCACCCCCTCCTCACACACACACAGACAGACAGAGGGAGAGGGAGGGGGGAGAGGGAGAGGGAGAGGGACAGAGAGGGAAGAAGGGAGGGAGGGAGGGAGAGGAAAGAATTTTGAACACCTCTTGTCGTTTGCCGGTGACAGCCAATCAAAATTGTCATAAAGGTGACAAAACAGGAAGTGAGGTCATATCTCAGCAACCGTTGGTCAATTTCTGTTATGATTTTTTGCACACATTCTAGTCCATCCCATGACCTCCCACAAAAAAATCCAGACCCCAAGCTCTCTAGCGCCACCAACAGGTAACAGGAAGTGAGCTCATATCTCGGTAGCTCTTCAACGGATTCAAACTAAACTTGGTTTACATGATCACAATCTCGTCCAAGGAATGCACACCAACATTGGAGAGATTCGGACCAAAGGGGGCGCTGCAGTTCCTTCTGTTGCCGTGGCGACTCTGGCAAGTTTACTGCTTGGCCCCGCATTGCTGCTTGCAGCTATATTTATTATTATGTCACCTCTTTCCTCTCCTTAGCAAGTCTATGGCAGCCCATAGAACCGTAGGTAGGAAAATGCTGTAAATTGGCACACACATTCGGGGCAGACTCAGTATCACCCACAGCGATTTATAGGTCCCAAGCCCCAACACTATAGCGCCACCAGCAGGTCAAAGTTGCAGGTACATTTCTGCTTGTAACTTTTGAACCGCTGGACCAATTTTCAAAAACTTGGTATCCCTGGAATCCTTGAGCCAAGACAAATCCAACACACCCTATGACGTCATTTTCCGCCTGGATAGTTTTCCCGCCATTTTGAATTTTGCGAAATTCAATAAAAATGCTACTCCTCCCACAATTTTTGACCAATTCACCCGAAACTCGGTATATAGTATCTCTGGACTGAGCTTAATATGGGGTCTACAGGAATATTCGATACCTTTAATCGTTTAGCCGTGACAGCCAATCAAAATTGTCGTAAAAGTGGTGAAACAGGAAGTGAGGTCATATCTCAGCAACCGTTTGTCAAACTAGGCTGGGATTTTGTACACACATAGTGGTCCACCCCAAGACCTACCACAAAGAAAATCAGATCCCCAGCTCAAACTCTGTAGCGCCACCAGCAGGTCAAAATTTTAGCTACATTTTTACCTGTAGCTTTTGAACCGTACTCCCAATTTTCAAAATATTGGTACACAGGTCATCTTCACACTATGTTGCACCCAGGTATGGATTTTCGTAACGATTGAAAAAACTATCAGCTCACAGCAGCCATTCAAAATTGTGGAAAGAATGGAGGGATTTTTTCTCATCTCTCTGTCCCCTTCCCCTCCCCTGCGCACGTTCACTGACACCATTCTCGGCAGGGGGTCTAGTGTCAACCAAAGCCCCACTGCCCCAGCCCCTGCAACCCACCTCCCCCCTCCCCCCCCTCCCCCCCTCACACACACAGACAGACAGACAGAGGGAGAGGGAGAGGGAGAGGGAGGGGGGAGAGGGAGAGGGAGAGGGACAGAGAGGGAAGAAGGGAAGGAGGGAGGGAGAAGGAGGGGGGAGAGGAAAGAATTTTGAACACCTCTTGTCGTTTGCCGGTGACAGCCAATCAAAATTGTCATAAAGGTGGCAAAACTGGAAGTGAGGTCATATCTCAGCAACCGTTAGTCAATTTCTGTTAGGATTTTTTGCACACATTCTAGTCCATCCCATGACCTCTCACAAAAAAATCCAGACCCCAAGCTCTCTAGCGCCACCAACAGGTAACAGGAAGTGAGCTCATATCTCGGCAGCTCTTCAACGGATTCAAACTAAACTTGGTTTACGTGATCACACTCTCGTCCAAGGAATGCACACCAACATTGGCGAGATTTGGACCAAAGGGGGCGCTGCAGTTCCTTCTGTTGCCGTGGCGACTCTGGCAAGTTTACTGCTTGGCCCCGCATTGCTGCTTGCAGCTATATTTATTATATAGTCACCATTCTTCTCCGACTGTAAGTCTATGGCAGCCCATAGAACCGTAGCTAGGAAAATGCTGTAAATTGGCACACACATTAGGGACAGTCTCAGCATTACCCACAGCGATTTATAGGTCCCCAGTCGCAACGCTCTAGCGCCACCAGCAGGTCAAAGTTGCAGGTACATTTCTGCTTGTAACTTTTGAACCGCTGGGCCAATTTTTATAAACTTGGTATCCCTGGAATCCTTGAGCCAAGACGAATCCAACGCACCCTATGACGTCATTTTCCGCCAGGATAGTTTTCCCGCCATTTTGAATTTTGTAAAATTCAATAAAAATGCTTCTTTTCCCGCAATTTTTGACCAATTCGCTTGAAACTTGGTATATAGTATCTCTGGACTGAGCTACACATGGGGTCTTCAGGAATATTGGATATCTTTTATCGTTTAGCCGTGAGAGCCAATCAAAATTGTCGTAAACGTGGCGAAACAGGAAGTGAGGTCATATCTCAGCAACCGTTTGTCGAATTGGGCAGGGATTTTTTACAAACACAGTAGTCCATCCCATGACCTACCACAAAAAAAATCAGATACCCAGCTTAAACTCTGTAGCGCCACCAGCAGGTCAAAATTTTAGCTACATTTTTGCCTGTAGCTTTTGAACCGTACTCCCAATTTTCAAAATATTGGTACACAGGTCATCTTCACACTATGCTGCACCCAGGTATGGATTTTCGTAACGATTGAAAAAACTATCAGCTCTCAGCAGCCATTCAAAATTGTGGAAAGAATGGAGGGATTTTTCTCATCTCTCTGTCCCCTTTGCCAACGGCACCTGCGCACGTTCACTGACACCATTCTCGGCAGGGGGTCTCTGGACACACAAGAGACGAGAGCTTAGGTGTGTG
>NC_085859.1:40557892-40560392 GCF_034702125.1 Engraulis encrasicolus | reverse complement strand
TACGACAGCACTGTAGCCTGGCTGTTGTGCATCAAGCTTGCAGATGGACAGCTTGATCTGGGAGATCTACCATGGATACAGTTAGATGTTTAAAGGGGTCTTTAATTACTCATTAGGTAAAGGGGAATAACATAGAAGTACAACTGTGTTATATCATCATATATTTTGTGAACCTGCATACAATAATGACAATAATGACTATAACAGGGGTGCTCAACTGGCGGACCCAGGTCCGGATGCGGACCCAAACGCAATGTCATCCGGACCAAGACAAAATCCATCTGTATTTAATATGTATAAATTATACATGAGATTTCGCTGCCATGCGATCTATAGGTGTATTTCTGCGAAGCCAGTCTTATGACAAATAAAAGTATCATCACTATGACAACTCAGTGAGTGAGCAAGAGGCCAGTGCGGCCAGCGAGTGAGGCTATTTTCTGCATCGGTCCGTAGCGACTTTTTTGGACCCTGGAAACATACGAAATTTGGCGAGTGGACCTTTTCAGTTTCTAGTTGAGCACCCCTGGGCTATAATGTACTATGAAGTGGTTTAATAACAATTTGCCAAAGTGATGAATTCTTCCAGAGAAGCAAAGGGCTGAGCTGAGGCCCAATACAATTTTAAGTATTCATTATGACAAGGAAAACTGCCCATTTCATACATGAAAAGGTGGATCTTCTACACGCCCACCATTTTGAATGATCAGAAATAGACATGTGTAGCTACAAAACGTATTGTACTTAAGTCAACCAGAAAATATTAGATTAGGATTTAGTAAGTATTCATGAAAAAATTGCAATAGGCAGCACAATGTCAATAAGCTGCATAGTTGCAATACCTACTCTGGCCACCATCATACCCAGTGTAAAGGCTCCCTATGAAACACCTAAGTATATTACTGAACAGGGCTGTGAAGAATCATGTATGTTATTATTTATATATAAATATACAGTATATTATATACATAGTTGATGTGGGCCTCGAGCCTGTAATGAAGTTTATATTATCGGGCCACAGGTTCCGTTACAGGGGTGCGTATCTCAAAAGCGTCTTTGCTAACGACGTTAGCAAAGTCCTTCGTAAGAGCAACTCAACTCTCTCGACAGCGACGCTCACCACTAAATCCAACGGAACGGTAAGACGGTCTTAAGACGGTCTTAAGACAGTTAGCAACGACAAGAATCGAGAAACGGACCCCTGGTCAGCTACATGTAAATGGGATCGAAGAAGGTAGATGGGGTAGTGATGTAAGAAGTGGGTTTTACTCCTTTCAAAGCCATCCCATAACCCTACTAGCACAACAGTGGTCAGGGTGCATCAAACATCCAGGCAGGTGGTATGCTGTATGCAAAGCACATCTGCAAACACACATTCACACAATTTCAAACTTCTGTTACATATATTTTTGACAATGAAGTACACTTGACTTGGCATTCACACCAATTATAAATCAATGATGACACGATCCGTTCCAGTCTATAACACAATACAATACTACAGTATAGTGTCCTGCTTGGTAGTGCTCTAAGACAACAACAGTGCTGCATAAAATCAAATAGCAGTTAGCGACTTGGACTTTCCTTTCCAAAGAGTTGTGACGCATAACTCTCCAACTATGTAAGTCCCTAGAGGTCTGAAAAGTAAAAGTAAAAGTTTTTTAAAAGTTTCGTTCCAACACAAGTGTGTGCTTGTCTTACGGACAGCTAACTCTGCACTGACTCGATCACGTTTGTGGTGGGTCCTTGTTAGGTTCTCAATGTTTTTCAGTAACAACACAGTCTATCTCATTAGGTAGAATCAGAGACGGTCTTATACGAGACGAATCACTCATGAAACCTTCCATAGGAATGAACGAGAGCATTTGGCTACGCGAACATGGCGTTTGCCGGCGTCACTCCCACCTGTCCGGTAACGAGAGCCAATTGCTTGCTGAGCTGCGCTGTCACTTATCCAATCGTCTCGACGCCTCGACGCAAGTGCAAACGTAAACCTTTACGACTGCTCGTACCTAATCGGTTTGTTTGCTGGCGGCCATGTGGTTTGTTTGCCGTCTGTGGAAACTTCATTGTGAATTGGAGAGAGAGCGCAACTCGACCATTAATCAATACAGGTGCAAGACAAAGGGACAGATATAATCACGGAAACAAAACCGGCCGTGTGCATACATGTGCACACCCGTTGTGGTTTTTCTTATGGTTGAAAACAAATAAGTAAGAAAAAGCAAAACGGGAGCAAGTCTGCAAGACATTCAACTTTGATCAGTTTAGCTTTTTTTCTTATATTTTTCACCGTTGGTCATAGCTATTATCAGTTTAGGCAACAACATGATATCACAGTTTAAAACACCAATTTTGAGGCAGGCTAGCCTACATCATTAATTTATTCAATAGCCTATTTTTTTTATTACTGATGAGCAGGGACGACCGTCACCATTGTGCTTACTGCTTTGGCTATCATAAAATAAATCCAGTGTCTTTTCTGTACGATGACCGGAGA
>NC_085859.1:40535392-40552892 GCF_034702125.1 Engraulis encrasicolus | reverse complement strand
CTCCCTTCAGAGAGATCAAAACATACTCTTTACTGTCGGTTGCTATTGTCTGACAGGGGCCTTCTTGCCGAACATTATCCCTTACAAGCTTCTACAGCACACAAGAGGCTAGATCTTTTACTAAGTTGACTTCTTTCCTTTTCACCCCATACATCTCATGATGTCTAAGCGAGTGAAAGCCCATTGGTTACCAAGAAATGCTGCGCAGCCCCTGACCTTGTTTGGCCCAGGTGTTTCTTGAGGTTGATAGCATCTTCTCGACTTCTTGTCCTTGGGCCAATGAACGACAAGCTCTGAAAATGTAATAAATAAATAATTAATACACAAAATGTACTCATACAGCACATTTCTCAAACTCAAGGTCAATTTGCCATAGACAAACAAAAGCAAGGGAACTATAACAGCAGAATTTTCACCGTATGCACCGTAAGGACACACATTCATCATTGTAATCCTACTATGCAGATTGGAATGGTTCATAAAAGGAGACCAGTTGTAACCTGTCTGACCTACGAGCTGCCCTGTCTGTCTGGCTGAGAGCCCATCTTCTTAAACATCTCATTTATTCAGAGTCTGACAGGGCCGGGCAGGAAATTGCGCCTTATCAGGAAATCAATTGACAGCATTTCATTTGCGACGAGTTCCGGCACATTCTCCTCCCACACCAGTCGGATCGGATGGTGAGGGAGAACAGCAGCATAAAACATCTGACTCATGTAATAGGAGTCAGAGGAAATCCCAAGCTGCTTTGCACAATCGCTCTGGTCTGAACAACAGCATGGATTCTATCCCTCAGTGAGGACACCAGATCTTGGGCTCCAATCAGAGAGTGGGGCTGGGGAGGGGTGGAAAGATGATGACTGCAATTTGTCTGAATGGATATAAAGATATAAATGACAAGATGGGCTATGGGTTACAGGTCATGTATATCCCAAATGACACATTTGTTACGCCTAATAAACAGCCATGGGCAATCATAAACCACACCTTTCCTACAAGAAATTGCATACAGTAGGTAGCCTCCAGACTATTTCACTTGACAGATTGTCAGATGTTAACCAGGCAATCAGGGGATCACATGACCTGGATAAATGAGAATGGGCACATACTAGGGATGGTACAAACCGCACCGAAAACCAAAACCGTACAATTCACACACCATACCGAACCGTAGAATGCAGTCCGTGGCAAACCGCAATTCATGTACTACCCAGAAAAAAATATGTACAACAGAGATTCTAGGAGTATCTTATCCAGTCTCTCTGATTAACACATTAGCATATAAGACCAATCAGAGGATGACACAATTAAAATCACACCATTTTCACATTATAAGCCTATACAAACCATATGTAGGATATTTAGTGATAAGTCTGATTCTATTAGCCTCTTGAAAGAGGTCATTTGGAAGACTCAGACAGCGCACATCAGCTGACGACAACTGATTCAACTTGCGCATCATCACTTTATAATTGCAGTCATATAAATATGGTTTAATATTCCCAGTGCACCATTTATCATGAACTAAAAAAAAAAGAACCGTAGAGATCCGAAAACCGTGACCTTGACACCGTGATATGAACCGAACCGTGAATTTTGTGAACCATTCCACCCCTAACATACATACCAACCAGGAGTGCGTTTCTCAACAACACTGTAGCAACTTATCTGGTTGCAATGCAATTTCCCACTGACGACCTACTTAGTTGCCAAGTAGTTAGCCACGACCTGGGGTACACTTTCAAACATCACAATCGCTAACTAACTTTGCTGGTTGCTATGGAATTCTTTATCTGCGTATCTGAAGACTAGAGTGTAATAATGCAATATTCATGTCCCTTTCAGGACATTGTGATCTTCAAATGCAAACTCTCTATCCTCCTCTGCTCCATACACAAGGTAATCTCAATCCAAAACTATCTCCAACTTTGACCCTCAAAAGTGAAACAAGTAGTAACCAGATGCTACTAGATAAGGTCACCTTGAGTCTTTTGTGAAGACTTTTTCAAAAGTGTCTCCATTCATAGCAAACACACTTCCACTCTTCCACACTAGCACTTTCCTGTGCCATGGACTTTTTATGCTTCTCTTACTTTGTATTCATGCAGTCGCAGCTTGATATTATTTTATTATATTATTATAATACTATATTATTATTATATTATTATATCATATACTATATATGCAATGTAATTTGCAATAGTGTATTAACCATTATCTTGAGAGGTAGCCTATATCAATGAGAAGACAAGCCTGGTCTTATTTAATGTGACTTTTACTGACCACTGTCACCCAACCAAGCACCATTAAAGATAAGTTTGCATGCTCTGGAAGTGAAAACTACATACACAGGCCCTGCCGTGACCAAATGGTAAGGCACTCGTCTACCATGCGGCTGACCTGGGCTATTCCCGGCCCGGGTCCTTTGCCGGCCCTTCCCTGTCTCTCTCTCCCCACTCGCTTCCTGTCAACACCTTCACTGTCCTATCATAAATAGACAAAAGTCAAAAAGACCAAAAAATAAATGAAAAAAGGAAACTACATACACTTCGTAGTACCTTTGTTGCTTTTGGTGTGTCTGGGGCAGAGGAAAGTCTCACAGGGGCATCTTTAGATGGCAATGGCGCAGCTTCGGATGCCAGCTGGGAAAACACAGAGAAAAATAAAATGATGAAGACAAATCAAGTTCCTGTGGATACATCAGCAGGGTAAAAAGGCACAAAAGAACAAGGACTGAAAAATAAAACAGAATAAAACAAAACATGTCCAAAAGAGAACAGAGAGGAAAATGTGCTTGCATGTCATTCGTTGTTTACACAAACAACATGCATCTGGGATTTCAGCAGCAGGTTCACAGACAGGTGAGGTGATGTTCAGTTCAGTCTGGGGAACACGGTGGAAGACACCCCAGAGAGAGAGAGAGAGAGAGAGAGAGAGAGAGAGAGAGAGAGAGAGAGAGAGAGATCTTTTTTGCGTTTCCACCAGTCCCTCTCTCACAGGGGACCTGTGAAGAGCTTTTCATCATAGAACGCCTCAGACGAGAGGGCAAAAGAGAGAAAGAGAGAGAGAGAGAGAGAGAGAGAGAACGAGAGAGAGAGCCTTAAGCTGACAAACCTCTCATTTTTCACGCCGGATGTCTTTTTGGCAGTAAGACGCCTGTAACTCCCCCTCCACCTCCTCCTCCACCTCCTCCTCCTTCACACCACCTCCTCCCTTCTTCCACCCGACCGCTCCACACCCCCAGGATCGCCTCAGTGTTGCCCTTGCGCTCCAGACCCTCCTGCACCCCAACCCCCCCCCCCCCCCCCCGGTTGATGGATGATCTCATTTGCAGTAAATCTGCTCGCGTTAGGACCAGACGCTACGCCGCAGAGTTTCTCACTTCACTTGGCCCAAAAAGACGGTCCGCTTCACACAACGAGCCCCCGTACCAAACCCCACCCCACCCAACCCAACCCCACCTCTCTCCCCGTCCCCCCCTTGCCCCCTCAAATGCATTTGTTTACCTACGCACCCCTGCGCAAAGGCCTGAGGACGCGGTGTGATTTTATGAATGCAAATATTAACACTCAAAGCTCAAGTCGTTGACATTTACGTGTCTGTGCACTCAGGGAAGCTGACACAGGGAGGACAAAGGGGTCAGCTGTCCCGGGCCCAGTAAGAGATGGGGGCCCCATATGTAATTGGACCCTCATTACATTGAATGTGCTGGGTTGGGGGGCCCTTTCGGATGACTTTGTCCTGGGCCCGCCCAGCCAAAGCTGTCAGCGGCCCTGACTGTGCTCTTGAACTTTCTCAAAGCTTGTAGAAAGAAGACGGAGCTAGCGGCTGGGGTAACCTGTGCAGTTGACCCTCTCGCTACGTGATTTATGTGGCCGAGACAAAAGGGGCCGTTCCAGGTGACACTCTCCTCAATAACTTCCAATGGCGTTAACCGAGTGAAAAAATGTTACACACAGAAATTGCAAGCACAAGACACAATGAAATTGCATCACACCACCTATCCATGAGATGTGTGTGTGTGTGCGTGTGTGTGTGAGTGACAGAGAGACAGAGAGAGAGAGAGAGAGAGAGAGAGAGTGTGTGTGTGTGTGTGTGTGTGTGTGTGTGTGTGTGTGTGTGTGTGTGTGTGTGTGTGTGTCACAGAGAGAGAGAGAGAGAGAGAGGATGTGTGTGTGTGTGTGTGTGTGTGTGTGTGTGTGTGTGTGTGTGTGTGTGTGTGCAAGCCAGGTACACCTTCGAAAGACAGGTCAGGAAAGTGAGTTGTACAAGTCCAAGCCAACATGTGCAGGCACTCACGAAATACAAGACTTTTTCATCCAAAAGTGTCAAAACCAATCTGCTCAACGATGGCACCCGCCGAGCGATAAACTGCTTAGCTCAGCAGACAAAGAGGCTCCAGCGACTCTGATGAATCCTCCGTTCACGTTCACCAGCATTAATATTCCATTCTGACAGCTACCCGTCCCTTAATGCATTAGGTGCCGATATCCCCACGCGTGTGTTATTGGTTTTTAGGGCTCACCGGTGGGCCGGGACGGGATGGGCCAGGCCGGACGGGAATGGCCTTGGCAATGCAATGCAAAGCCAGCGGCACCACCAACCCCCCAATAATTGCTTTATAAAGCTCACTTTGACTTGCGCTGGGTTGATTTTTTTTTTTGATTCTGGGAGGGGGAGTGAACAAACTGTGCGAAACCCCCCAGCTTCCTCTCCTCCGTCTTCGTCTCGGTTAATTGGCTGAATCTGGGGGCACGCGTTGCCTTTATGAGGCATGACACCCAGGGCCGCTGACAGCTTTTGCGGGGCGCAGGACAAAGTAATCTGAAAGGGCCCCCCATTCAATACATACAAAGTAATGAAAACCCACATTTGGGCCCCCTGTCTCCATGAGCTCAGGACAACTGACCCCTTTGACCCCCCCTGTTGCCTTCACTGATGACACCTACTGTCCCCTGCTGCCTACTGCGACTCCCCAATTCAGATCTGCATTTTAAAACCGTCCGCAGGAAAACCACATAGCCTACATACATACATACATGTGTGTGTGTGTGTGTGTGTGTGTGTGTGTGTGTGTGTGTGTGTGTGTGTGCGTGAGAGTGTGTGTGTGTGTGTGTGTGAGAGAGAGAGAGAGAGAGAGAGAGAGAGAGAGAGAGAGAGAGAGAGAGAAAGAGTGTGTCTGTGTATGTGTATGTGTGTGTGTGTGTTTGTGTGTGCGCGCGCGTGCGTGTGTGCGTGCGTGCGTGCCTGTGTGCGTGCGTGCGAGTGAAAGGCGGAAGGGGGGGTATGTGCAGCCAAGTTTCTGACAGCCCATGCATCATTAATCCCTTCAGTGTCTACCATTTATATGGAATACAAGTGAAAGGAGCATTTGGGGCAGAGTGAGACTGATCTGTTGGTGTGCTGCAATGGCGCCCCTGTGATGGATGAAACAAAGGAAGACAATTTGCCATAAAACCAGACTGACTTTGGTAACACATCACACACCGTCAAAGGCTGACCCAGAAAGGCCACAAGACTTGAGAAACACCTGGTCGTTTCATCACATCAAATATGATCAAACAGCACATTACTCTTGTCTTGCCTACCTCAAACAAATTCTAGTCGGCTAAATGTTCACTTAGTTCCGTTCAATGTAGCCTATCCACTTTATTCAAACAGCACCATGACCATGCATGTTTTGAGGCGTTTAATTATTTTTTTAAAAAATAAATTTCTTTTTATAACAATGGCTATTAGGCTGTTATGGGTTCCATTACCTCATCGAGTTGTCCTAGTGAAGAGAGGATCAGCTTTTTTGGTTCCAAGTGCAGCGGTTCTCCGACCTCCTCGTAGGGTCGCCAAGTCGCTGCTCGGTACCCCTGTCGACTGAGCTGTCGCTGTCTGCGACTGAAGTTCTCCCAGAACACCTGCCTATCACGGCAGGTGACATACGCGGTCTTACTGCGCGCTTGTAACTTTTCTCCCGATGTCCGGCTACATGGAAGAGGTTTAATAGTTACAAATTCACGCGGATCAAAATGTTTGTCACGCGACGCTGCCATTGACCTGGCGCGCGCCCTCGAAATTCTGGAATTTTGACAGTTCAAAGGTTAGCTACAAACAAATTATAAACATTTCAAAGAGTTTATAGCCTGACAAGTATGGTCGTCCATGTTGGACTACGTGGCTGTGCCTTGCGTTTCCCTTGGTAACGAATTACCATGCAAAACGCGCCGCACAGCTTTCAGTCTAACAAATTGGCCTTTGGATTGGACAAAGAAAGAACAATGCCCCTTTACCTTGATGTCAGCAGTTGAACTTTTTGCACTTGGCTATAAAGTCACACAAACGCATGGCTCATTGGAACAGTTGTTTTCATTAGAATCTGTGGGGAATATTTTAAGACAATTATTATTTTCTTCTCCGAGGAAAACGACACTACAGTGTCAAATTAAAGAGGAACTGGCTCAAATTGTAGCCTAGAATACTGTATTCCCAATTAAGCTCCTGTCTGCTTGCTCCTCCAAGCTCCTTGTTTTCCATCTCCACAATACACAAGAAAAATAGCTCACAATCATCAACACTGCTATCAGTGTGGCAACACAGATGTTTCCCAATTTGTGTTACTGTGTAATTGCAATATAAGGGCCATGATAACAGCCTAATTTGGAGACAATCTGCAGAATAATTAATGGGACTATGTTTCCCCCTCTTAATTACTGGGCTGTTGTGACACACTCCTTCAAATTTGAATAGCTTTGTGTTGTTTGTGAGAAATAAATGATTGTGCTCTTTACCACAACTTGACAACTTCTCCCCTAATTAACCACAAAAAAACGTGCATTTTATGTTTGTTTCCTAAATAATTGAGTAAGCTATGGATGCCAAAAGGGGAAAAAAACGGTTTGCTGATTCTCAAGTTATTCGTAGAAAATAAAGGGCCATCTCAGATAATAATAATACTAGACCTTATAGTGGTTTCATATGCAAGGGAAACTCCAACAGGCCGTTTGCCAGAGGAGTGCTGCAGCCTGGCAGCTCGCTAGTAAAGCCTACTATGACCAGGGCGACTCAGCTGACAGCTATTTGCCGTTCCCTCTCCAGAGCTATAAATACAGCCAATTAACGTCCCTTTGCCTGGCATCCAAAGAATAGAGCGGCCGGCAGCGGCAAGCAAACAACGATGGCATGACACGGCACGGTGAGCCACATGAGCCGTCACCTCAGCCCAACATTCCCATCACATAGGATAACCATTAGCGCTTAATAAGCAAGCCAGGCAAGACGGGGGCAAGGCTGTGCTGTATAAAAGGACTGAGGTGCGTCCCCAGTCTCCAGCAGTTCTGAGCTCAAGCAAGCCCCTTCCATTCATTCATTCTCAGGTGAATTTCCCATTGCGTTTCTTTTCCATCGTAAATGAATGCCAAAATGAAGCTCAAAGAAGAGGGAAAGGGCGGGGCATGCAGGGGAGCCCATGCCCTGCCAATAAGTTGACCTGTGGGTGGCCCCTCTTTCTTTCTTTCATTCATTTCTTTGATCTCTGATCGCACCTTCTCTTCATTTCCTCCACAGATATATACGCCAACCATGGCTGACGGACCAAAGGCCTTCTCTGACCGCCCGCAGTACTGCCGCGATGCCACATGGTACCCGCTCCGAGCCGGGTGGGATGCTGGGTGGTGGCGGCAGCAGCAGCAGCAGCAGCAACAGCAACCGGGCTACATCCCCCCCATGCAGCAGCAACAGATGCAGCAGCAGCAGATGCAGCAGCAGCAGCAGCAACCGGGCTACATCCCCATGCAGCAGCAGTCACAGATGCAGCAGCAGCAACAGCAGCAACCGGGCTACATACCCATGCAGCAGCCACAGCAGCAGCAGTATGCCATGTCCAGCAGCATGCCTTCTGTCCTGGCACCCGGAGACATGATGTGGCTGGATAGCATGCTCATGAAGCTGGCAGCTCTGTCCTCCTGGGCATGGCCGTGGGGATGGTACACCTCCTCCTGGTGCCCCCCTCCACAGCCAAGTGCCCCCACCATGCCTTTGTCCACACCCATGCCCATGTCAATGCCTATGCCCATGTCCATGCCCATGTCCATGTCCATGCCCATGCCCATGTCAATGCCCATGCCCATGGCTATGCCTATGGCGATGGCTATGCCCCCCAAGATGCAGCGTGAGCTGTGGGCCAAGGCAGCGGCGGAGGCCAGAGCGGAGCAGCAGTACAGGTGGAGAGTCAGCCTGGATGTACTGCACTTCTTCCCCAGGGAGCTCTCCGTCAAAACTACAGATGAATTCGTTCAGATCAACGGTGAGTGAGAGGCTGCATGCAGTACTCTACTCGGGCTTATGCACATGAAACAGGGCAGGGCTCTAAATTAACTTTTTTCATTACCGGCCAAAATGGCTATAGACTTAATGTTACTAGTCAAACACACATTCACTAATGGGTCAAAGTGGCTAGTAAGTTGGTCTTTTCTACCAGCCAAGCTGAATTTTCACCAGTATTTGACCAGTTGGCTGGTGTTAGAGCCCTGGAAATAGGGGACAGATTTCTCACTTTGTCCCCTGAAGGGAAATCCTTCTCATGCATAGTATTATCATACTATTTTCTGTAGCATGTCTTTAGTATGCAAAGCCATTTTCTGTATAGCATGTGGACTAGAGTGTGGTGGATGGGGAGCTTCTTTTTGCGGATACGAGCGGCTTTTCCTTCATTGTAATGAAATACAATATCTGGATGTGAAATGTGTTAGAAGACGTGATCAGTGCAGAAGGCAAGGCAGTCATATCAAAAGGCATGAGTGAAGACAGATGTGCTATTTATGTTTACTGGCGTGTGGAATTGGATTTGTTTCTTGTTTCAAGGCAAACATGAGGAGAGACAGGACGAGCATGGATTAATCTCCAGAAGCTTCACCAGGAAATACAAGTGGGTAACTCCACCGCAACAAGAGTGACAGAGCATGTACAGTTGAGGACGATATTATTAGCCCCCCTCCTGAAATTAGACATATCTCTTCATTGATCATTGAGAATGATCATTATTAATAAATGTATGTTATTCTGGAAACGAATACACCATGGAGATAGTATCCAATAAGTTAAATTTGGACTTTTCCATTTTCACAATGAGTTTAAACAAAAAAGTGTAAAAATGGCAAGGACAAAATTATTAGCCCCCTTATCATTAATAGTCAATACAGTGCCATTTATGAACAAAAATTGACACCAGGCACTTTGATTAGTTGTTAACTATGTTGGCACATGTCCTACCAGGGATTTAGGCCCATTTTTTTCATTGCAAATAGTTAAGCTGGTCCAAATTGCATGGATGTTGAGGATGGACATTCATTTTCAGCACTCTTCAAATACTATCTAAAGGATTGAGGTCTGAACCACTCCATGATCATGGTTTTAGTATCCTTGAGGAACATTTGAACTATTTTGGATGCAAGTTTTGGGTTATTATCTTATTGAAAGATCCAGTGAAGATCTTAGCTTCGTCTATGAGCATATTTTTGCAAGGTCACTTTCCACATTCTATCATAATTTTCAGTTTTTATGGTGCCATACACCCAAACAAGGTTTCCTGTGGCTGAGGCTGCCACAGAATGATGCATCCACCACCATGTTTAATTGTGGAAACCATCTTATAACGATTCAAGGCCTATCCCTTTCTTCACCTGACAGAAGCAGAATCCATGCATCAAAGCAGGTGCAATTGAATATCACCAGAGGAAAGCAGAGACGTTCAAAACTCATTTTTGACTTTCAAATGTTCACAGACAAAGCTCAATAACACTCTGATATGCACTGCCTTTAGTAAAGGGGTTCTTCTGTGATGATGGCCCCAAAGCCCAATATGATGACAAGCCCTAACAACTGTCTTTCTTGAGGGGGGAAAAAACGCCAGGTGAGGCCAGGTCATAACCTAATCATCTAGGCAGGTGTCCAAAGCTTCTTTGGTCTAATGAGGCTAAGCAGTTTCCACAGTTACACATAGTGGTGGGGCATCAAGTTTAGTCTGTTATTCAGCCTCAGACACAGGGAGTCTGGGTCTGAATCTGGATTGCTGGGTCTTCCAACAACATTGTAACCCAAAGCATACATTTAGATTAGTTCAGAGGTTCTTCAAGGACACTAAAACCATGATATTGGAATCACCCGCCCATAGTCCAGTCCTCAATCCCACTGAGAGTATGTGGTTAATGTCTATGCTCAGCATCCATGTGATTTGGACCAGCTAGAACACTTTGCAGTGAAGAAATGGGCCAAAATCCCTAGTGGGGCATGTGCCAACCTAGGTAGCAACTTATCAGAGCCTGTTGTCAGTTTTGGTTCATAAATGGCACCATATGGACTACTAATGATCAGGGGGCTAATAATTTTGTCCTTGTCATTTTTACCCTTTTTTGTTTAAACTCATCGTAACAATAGAAAAATCCAAATTCAACTCATTGAACATTATCTCCATCAGTGTATTTGTTTCCAGAATAACAGAAACGGTTAATAATGGTCATTCTTACTGAGAAATTAAGAGAAATGTCTAATTTCAGGAGGGGGGCTATTAATATCGTCCTCAACTGTAGACACATTAAAGGATAACTTCTGCCAATTTCGACATGTACTGTAGTTGTAATGCTCACACTACCCTGGAATTGTCAGTACCTGAGAATATTTGTCAGTACCTGAGAATATTTTTTTTCCGAGATCCTGGTCATAATAATGGGGACAGAGTTTGTTTACATTCAAAAGAAATATATTGATTTATTCTCAATAACATCCAAAAGGTTATGCAACATCAGCAGACAACTATCAATCAATGATACCTTTTGGGATAATATTTGGAGTAGGCCTACTGTATGTGAAGAAGGTTTTTAAAGTAAAGAAAGTCTGCCCCATTAGCTCAAATCTTGGAAAGGGCTGAGCCAAAAAATGCAGCATCACCGGGTACTGACAAGTCAAGGGTAGCGTGAGCAATACAACAGCATATTGAAATAGGCAGAAGTTCTCCTTTAACAATTTCACAGTAAGACTCTATGCAGTCGAGTAGAGTAGAGAGTAGACAAATTCCATTAATCCAAAAGGGATACACATAATGCACAATGCACAGATTGAATGCCTCTGTTTACGTAGTACTCGAGCAAGGCCTTGCTGCATACATATAAATTGCATTGCACAAATCCAGATAAATCACTCACCCACCTCACTCACTAACATACACCTGCACAGAGGCTTACAAAGTAGAAGTAGAAGTAAATTCATGATTGAAGTACAACACAAGTCCAAGATGTGTGCTGTGGAGTGCTGTGTCACAATGACAATGGGAGTTGGAGTTTCCAAATGGGCTTTCACTTTTCACTTTTTCACTTTACATAGTTTTTTCGACCAGATATTCATCTCTCCAACTCTGCATTCAAGTACCTAATGAGGGTTTTTCCACTTTTCTTTCACCTCCACTTCTACTTGTTATCCCTCTGTAACTGCATTTGCAAGTATATACTGAGCTGTTAAAACACAACACATACATGAAAAACAGATACAGTGTGTGCGGGCTACACGGCCCCACAAAGGCAAAGTGCAGTGACTACATATTTTCTCAAAATTGAGTTTAGACTGAAAATGGTCTTCATTATCTTGTGACGAAGCCTTGTTCCATTTTAGAGATATTGTTATGTCAAGTTTGCTTGTAATTGCAATATCTGACCTAATACCAAGGCGTTGAAGGCATTTTCCTCAGTTGTTACTGCACTTTGCATTTGTAGGGCAGTATAATCCTGTAACCTGTGTCTCCTTGTCAGGCTTCCCATTGGGATTGATGCCCAGACTATCCGCTCTTATCTCTCCGGTGATGGCGTGCTGACAGTCGAGGCACCACTTCGTAAAACCAGCCCTCCTCAGTGGATCATCCCTGTTCAGGTAAGACAAAAGGACATAGAGTAATGGAACAGAAGCAATCATGGCCATTGCTAAGGTAACGTTTGTGAATGGGCAGCATGAATTCTGGAAATTAACTACTAAAAATATTACACGGAACACCTTTAACCCCTTTGCACAGAGCCTTTGTTATAACCTTGCGGTCTCCAACGTTGTAATGACCAACTTGTAGCCTCTTTGTGCAGATGGGGTTGCCGGCGGCGGGCCTTTTGACAATTTGGTGAAAATGCTCAACTACATGATAACAACAATGCTATGACATTACCGAGAGCCTTAATGAACAGATTAAGACATGTCCATTTTGGAGACGGTAAGGACGACTTGAGGAAGGCCGAAGCATCAGATTAAAAGTTTATTCATGCGACTCTTGAGTATGCGGCACTTTTCTCCTCTTGACAGTAAGGTTATAACAAAGGCCCTGCACAAATGGATTAATCTGTTACTTAAGGCTCTCTGTAACGTACCAAAGCTGTTACGATGTTCTTGACTTTTCAGCTGAGTGTGAATAATGTGCCCACTTGGCGGGCCCATCTGCACAAAGAGGTCACTATTCATGGCCTTCTTTCTTCAGAATTAGTCTAACAGTACATGTTTTGTGTTTATGTTTTCGTCTACTGATGTTATTCACATAACTGCCTTCTAAGTTGATTCATTTTTACCATTGCAACTGAGGGCGCTAGGTTACATCACATTTGTCAGATGCTTTTATTCAAAGCCACTGAATAGAGATAGACAGTATTGCATGTTCAAAAAAAGTTTTTTTAAAAATCCTGTTATGTACATTATTTGCTCCAGGCAATTTGGTCAAGTAGCTCACAACGGACTGTCTGCAGTCTTGAGGAGCTAATACTGCAAGTGAAATCACCTGCCTGTGTGAGAAGCACATGCAGAAGGAATAATTGACAGGATATTTGCTTTCTCACATCCGTTTGTCCACCTACAGTACATTGGAATTGAAGTTATTCACAAACGTCAGACAGATTCGCCTTCATTGCTTCTCCTACTGAGAAGGAATGAAGGCTGGCTGACACATACATAACAACCCCATTGAATGAGTCGTTCATCATTTGTAAGCTACTTGACCTTTTTGATCACTGGCCTTGGGGTTGTCTAAGTGTTTTTGTCAAAACACTTCAGATAAACTGAATGTGAAGGCCTCTCCTTTTACATGCAGACTGAAAGAGGGTCCCTCGTGCTGGGAGTGGAGAAGAAAGAGTACTCAAGGTCGCAGAGCGGCGCTGCTGAAAGGCAGAGGGAGAGGGACGGTCAGGAATCTCAGTACGCCGACGACAGCCAGCTCTCTCCCTCGTCCCCCACGAGGCAAGCCTGGAAACCCATGCAGCAGAGATCCGTAGAAGGCGGGCGCCAGGGAGACCAAGACTCGGCTGAGTTCAGCACCGGTGCCGGCGGCGATCACGACTCTCGTCACGTCTTCAGACAGGCATCGTCCACACAAGAGGAGCAGTTCACAGGCCTATCTTCTGAGGCATCGGCCACACCTAACACACTGACCTCAGAACAGGAGGAGTCCAGTGATGCAGCGGCACAGCAGGAGCAAGAGCAAGTGGAAGGGGACGAGGCAGCCGGGGACGAGGCAGCCGGGGACGAGGCAGCCGGGGAGAGCCGCGAGGAGGGCCTGCTTCGCAGAGACGCTTCCGTAACCGAGGAGATGACATCGGAGCAGGAAGCTGTGTCTGATGGACAGTTCCAGGAGTGTGTCATGCCCGAACAGGAAGCCATATAGAGGCTCAAAGGCCAGGAGGTCACACACAGTAACTTTCTCAGTGTTAATTCAACACCTAGAGAGTACGGTCAACACTGTGATTGTTATATTTACCGTTATCTCTCAAAGAGTTAATTCAAGACCTAAAGTGTACGGTCAACACTGTGATTGTTATATTTACCGTTAGCTCTCCAAGTGTTGAATTAAGCCTGTGGAATGGACTGTATAGGGCTAGCTAGACACACTAGAGATATGATGATTATGACAAACGTTTACATGATTGCGTCACCCTGGCTTGCCTTGCCTGACTCCTAGCAACCCCAACAACATCCTTTATCTGACCTCTCTCTCTCTCATCATCATCCCAGCCCATTCCATTCCTGCTTTTCCTGTCACATGACATGGCACCTACTGTAACTCTGCAAACTCTCACGCCTTTAATAAAACAATAGCACTTCACGAGTGGGTGTTCGGTTAATCATTTTTCCCAGGGTCTTGGTGTGTGTGTGTGTGTGTGTGTGTGTGTGTGTGTGTGTGTGTGTGTGTGTGTGTGTGTGTGTGTGTGTGTGTGTGTGGAGTTTTGAAGTCATCGCTAATACAAAGCAATCCTCTGATGTCTCGTGATGGATTATCCCTCGTCATTGTGTGTGTGTGTGTGTGTGTGTGTGTGTGTGTGTGTGGGAAGGGTGGGGGGTTTGAATAGCTGGCTTGCCTTGACACAATCTTGGCACATCACACAGAAGCTACAGCAGCGACGATGGCAGTGGTGGCGGTGCCCGCGGTGGCAGACAGCACAGCTGTGTGTTTCATCAAGCTGAGTTGGACGCGTGCCCACATAAAGCACACACACGGATGGTAACTTGCTCGGTGCCAATTCAACACTCCAGAGAGTCAGCCAAACACCTCACAGTGTTGAATTTACCCCTGTAAGTTTGAATTAACACTGCAACATGCGTTCTGTGCTGAGACACTGACTGCAGTCCAAAACGCCACTGTTAATCTGGATCCATCACCTACATCCAGGGTTGGACTGGGGGAGAAATAGGGCCCGGGCACTTCATAATTAACGGCGCAGAACAGACTCACCGGTGGGCCCTGTACCCTTGTGGGCCACTATTTTCAGAAATGTTTAAAAAAAACATATATTTTTTCAATTACATTTCCGAAAATAGGGGCCCACAAGGGTGCAGGGCCAACCGGGAAATGCCCGGTATGCCAGATGGCCAGTCCAGCCCTGTCCCTCCCTCTATCCCCTCCCCAACACGCCTGTGGAGATAAACTGCCTAATCTCGCCCTGTGTGCCATTTTCTGTTGTCGTCGACAAAAAAACAGTGGGAGGCTATCATAAACTCTAATGCAGCAGACGCTTAATCCATTTATTTATACACAAGACAACACTATGCAATAACCTGCCACTTTCTCTGAAGTGTCATCTTTTAGTGTCACCTTCAAATTTGTTTTTTTCAGGGGTTTTTTTTTTGGGGGGGGGGGGTGGTGGAATGCAATTATGTCTTGGACAGGCAAACATAACTTTCCTGTTGTGTTGTGCCGCCGTGCAATTTTCTGATTTAGGATGGAGGACGGCGGCAGACACTTTTCAGAGCGGCTTTCAAAGTGCAACATCACAGATCAAATCATTTCACAAGATCGCCCGATACTTTTGTTTATGCTACAAGGTTTTTATGCGCACCAGTTGAAGTTTTCAGAACTCATTCCCCACATAAGTGCTTGTTTAGCGTCATAACAACATCAAAAACCCCAGACTACTGTGTTGGAAAGCAGACTTTTTCGGTTATTGTGTTGGACCAATGATCACTGTAGTAGGCCTATAAACCCACAAAGGGCCTCTGACAACTTCGGCTGGGCGCGGGACAGTCACCTGAATGGGCCCCCCACCCAATATATATAATGTAATGAATACCCAATTCTGGGGCCCTTTCCCCCCCCCCCCCCCCCCCCCCCCCCCCCACACACACACACACACACACACACACACACACACACACACACACACCTGTCAGCTTCCCTGAACCCACACACGAAATAAAATGTTGTCCTTCTTTTCCCTTTCTGCTCTGCTAACACCAAGTGAGGAGTTTGAGGCCTAGCCAAGCTGTCATAAGTAAGCCTTCCGCTAACTTGCCTACCCATTACAGACTGCTGGGTAAAAGAAGGCCTCCTGGAGAACTTCCCAGAAGAGCCCGAGTACACAGCCAGGGGCTAAGCTATTAGAGGGGGCAAGCAGGGCATTTGCCCCGGTGCCCAGGGCCCTCCTGTATAGGTGGTGGGAGCCCTGTTGTGACATTGACAGGTTGTATGAGGGGCCGCCCTATCCATGTCTTGCCCTGGGGACCTGTGTGTAATTGTTCCACCACTGCACACAGCACAAAGGCAGATGTGACCACACAACAAGCAAGACTGAGGGTAGTGAGAGTTTTTATTTTATTTTTTTATTGTCATTATGGCATACACATACAATACAATACAAAGACATCTGATAGAAGAAATCTGATAACGTTCTCTTTCACTTTGCAGAGAAAATATCACTTAACCACACGTAATTTAAAAAAAAGAAAAAGGAAAACAACATCATTTTGTAAGACCTCTATTAAAAATCTTATACTCTCCCGTGACCAAGGGCTGGTTAATAGTATACGCATGGATTTATATATGTACAGCATCAATGCACTGACAATAAGGGAATATTTCCCTCCAGTGTGCTTCGCATCTGGCCCTATTAACCGGCCAGAAGGGCATTGATTTCTTATGTGCCTCTGTCGTTTTCACAGAATACAAAGCTAGGAAGGTTAAACACACACTCACACACACCCACACACAGCATACAGCAGATGTAGTTCCCTGTTAGCAGGAAAACACAAACATTCCCATGGTGCACTTGCTGAGGACGTCATGGAAGATATTATTTGTTTTTTTATTTATTTATACATTTTTTTTATTAATGCCAACTGCTACAGTCCTAACCCTCATCCGGCCCGCATCTGGCTCTGTTCTGGCACCGCCTCAACAGGGCTGAGCTGCAGAGCCAAAGGTCGTCTGGGGGTCAAACATGCACACACCATCGATTGCAATATATCGGAAGCATTCATGTGTTGTTTCAGCCTGACTGATAGGTAGTCATGATGTGTGATTCATTTCTCCCGCACACGACACCTTGGCATTGCATTCCATCCCGGATTGTTTCTTGTTTCACATTCCCTGAACAACATTCCGGGGTCTTTCAGGAGCTAGGCGCTCGTGACAACATGACACAAGCAACACTCTGGTCTCCGAAAAAACCGCCACACTGTTGTGTATACCACATACTTTATGTCACGTCATATTTCCCAGCATGTGGTCAAAGCTGCTGTTCAGCCAAATGCCTCTTAACCCCCCATCCCCCGTTCAGAAAGCCCATGTGGTGTTTAACAGCCTATAAAAAGGGTTATGACAGAGGTCAGCATACGCAGTTGGCAAACTTGGAAAAAAAGGAATAAAATAAAATAAATAAAACGTAAAGACCTCCAGCTCAAATCCAATCGAGCCCTTTTAGTGGATTTTGAAATGCTGCGCTTTGCTCATGGAGGATCAAAAGGTTGTGTGGAGAGGTGCGTAGGCTTGCAGCTCATGAGGAAGCCATTCACCTCATGCTGTGGACCTTAAGTCCCAGCCACAGGGAGGACAAAAAACACTGATAGAGAAAAGGGCAAGAGAAAGAAGTAGAGAGAGAGAGAGAGGGCAAGAGGAAGGGCAAGTGAAGACGAGCAAGGAAAAAGCATCAGACTGAGAAAGAGAGTGAGAGTGAGAGTGATAGACCCAGAGAGAGAGAGAGAGAGAGAGAGAGAGAGAGAGAGAGAG
>NC_085859.1:40492892-40532892 GCF_034702125.1 Engraulis encrasicolus | reverse complement strand
TGTGTGTGTGTGTGTGTGTGTGTGTGTGTGTGTGTGTGTGTGTGTGTGTGTGTGTGTGTGTGTGTGTGTGTGTGTGCGTGTGCGTGTGCGTGTGCACTTTTTTTTGTCTTGTGTTCTTTTAGAGCAGTCGCAATGTGGCACTTTTATAGACACATTTGCATTACCTATCCCCCATTCGACGTGTAAAAAAGGGGTGTGTGGGGAAACGAGCTTATGCACTGGCTTGGAAGAGATACAGAGGCCCGCCGCACACAGGGCTGTTCCTGGGCTCATTTTTTTAAGAGGGGAGAAGAAATGGCCTCCCAGGGCAAGACGGCGGATTGATCAGATTACAAAGCGAAAAACAATAATAACGGGCCACAGAAAAATGGAGACTACCAGGCAACTGCTGTTTATACATGCGGGCCGTTTTCCAGCTTTTTTATGATAACATTGCAGCTGCCTTGCAAGTGCAATCGGTCCGTGATTTTAAAGTGTTGCAAGAGGCAGCCACCCCCATACTTCCAATGTGTACTGTATATTTTTTAACACATTAACAAAGTTTAAAAAGCTTCAATGTTTGAAAACAGGACAATAGTAGGGACAATAATTTAATAAAACTGGAAATGGAAAAACGGGGATGAGAGAAAGGCACTATGACAGGGGGAGGGGGGTGTGCAGAGAGAAAATGATAGAACGACAGACATATTGAGACAGAGGGAGAAACAGAGACACAAACAGAGGTAGACAGAGCTACAGTCGAGAAGCCAACAGACTGGGGGAGCGAGACAAGAGACCCATCTGGACTGGGACCACAAACCGGCCTGGGTGAATTTGGCACAGACCAGCCCCTCACCCCCACCAACCCCATACTACAATTACGACGGGCTCAGTCCACTGTATATTAAGAATGCACTGATGGACCACCCCATCTAAACTGTGGGCTGAAGAGGCAGACTTGAAACAAACACAAATACAACAGCATTGGCCCCTGACTCGACGACTGGCAGCCCACCGGGAAAATTCCCTGAATGCTAGAGGACCAGTCCAGCCCTGCGAGAGACTGTGTTTTGTCAAGTACCATAGCCAAATATGGCCCTGCTGGGGTTTCCGTAAGGGCTGCCAAGCGGCCACGGTGTGCTTACATAAACCCCCGGGGCCACAGTCCACGCTGCTCCTCTGCCTCCTTTCATTAGCAGCACTATGCTACTGTCCCTGTCACAAAGACTCGTCATTCCAACACACTTCCTCTCCAACAGCAAGGGAGGATGGAAGTCTGCATATTGGAATGCAAATTTGGTGTGCTTACATAAACCCAAAGGGGCCACAGTCCACGCTGTTCCCCTGCTTTATTTCATTAGCAGTACTATGCTACTGTCCCTGGCTGTCACAGAGACTATACACTATTTCCCAATGTCAAGTGTATGAGCCTTGAGAAGTGTGTCAGCCTAATTAGTCACGCCCAGTGATTGGATACTCCGCAGAGTTCACTAAAGAGTATCCAATCACTGGACGTGATTACGAAGGCTGATACACATCGAAGGACGCACACTACTAGACATTGGGAAACGGTGTATGCCTTGTCATTCCAACACTCATTCCAGTTCACACTGCTCCTCTGCCTTTCTTCATTAGCAGTTCTATGCTACTGTCCCTGTCACAGAGACTATGGACATTTCTCAAAGTCTAGTTAGCGTCCTTTTAAGTGTATCAGCCTTCGTAATCATGCCCAGTGATTGGATATTCTTTGGTGAGCTCTGGGGAGTATCTAATTGTGATTAATTAGGCTGACACACTTCCAAGGCTCATACACTTGACATTGGAAAATAGTGGATGCCTCGTCATTCCAACACACTTCCTTTCCAACAGCACCAGGTTCATAATCTGTCATGTCAGGTTCACAGAGAGTATATAACCCAGCTACAAAAGTGACCCAACAATCTCTGAATCAGCCGATCATATTGAGTACTCAAGGGATGTTGACCAGCTACTAGGGCTGTGCAATGTATCAAATTCATATCACAATATCAATATTGCTGTGTCAAATAATATCACATTTCATTAAATCAAATTGAAACATTTTTTTTTTCATTTGTCTATACTGCCAAAAGGTAGGCTACGCTACTCGCAATACATTCCCCTACTTGAGCCATTGCGGGTGCAGAGCAGGACTTGCTAACCAAGACGTGTGTTTCTCTATGGTTCTCCACTCACGCTGCTGAAGGGAGGGAACACTGTGAATTGTTTGGCACATTTTTTTTCTTAAAAAAATATTGTTTTTTAAAAAAAATCTTCAATATCAATATTGACTGAAATAGTTGTGATATTAACATTTCCCATAATCGAGCAGCCCTACTAGCTATTCATTGAGGTCACCTGTGTTGAAAGGATTTGTTTTTTTTCAACTTTCTGGGCCTGGAATTAACACCTGTGTTTGTCATTTATAGTGCTGTGCTACCATTTTTAAAAGTGAAAATACTGTATTCCTATATACAGTGCTCAATATGAAGTGAAGGTGTATAAAGTTCATTGAACACTTGACTGCTCTAAAACAAAGTCTTCGCTCTCTGACAAAGTCAAGGAAAGTCTGAGCCAACTTATTATGTTCGAGGCGGCATCACAGTCTTATCTGCCAAGTTTTGAATTTTGTTTACCACCCACAGAGAGGTTTTTTCTAAAGTCTATATCATACATCGATTGTGGATGACTGCCAACATCCACCCAATAGGCCTCTGCTCCTGACTGTAAGACAGGACAACACAGCCTGGACTGAGTGAAACAAAATGAGTGATTTCATGGCCAACATCGTCTGAGTCTACAAACTCTCAATCTCTCTCTCTCTCTCTCTCTCTCTCTCTCTCTCTCTCTCTCTCACACACACACACACGCACACACACACACACACACACACACACACACACACACACACACACACACACACACACACACACACACACACACACACACACTAGGCCTATGTTGCTCTCTCTTGGACAAAAACTAATGGCCATCTCCTGTCCAGAAGGAAATTGAAAAAACAAGAGTTTACAAATGAGGCTCACCCAGGCAGGACTATGGAGTAGCAATTTTCCAAACCATATTCTATAAAGTTCACACAAATGTCCTTTAAATTTAAAATTAAAATCATGTCTCCCTGAATGAGAACACAAGCCATAACTCACGACTGGGTGAGGTGACAAAGTGTTACACATTTACCCAGACACTTGGTAGCCCAGCAACCGAGAGCTGAATGTTAGTCTATTTAAAAACGATGACTACTCCATCCAATATTAAGTGGAAGCTAATATTTCCTTCACAGTGTTTCTGCAGTTAGAGGGTTCATATATTCATGAGTGATTTATAATTCTGTCTGACTCCGCTTCAAAATTCTTTTGCCCCAAAAACTAAGACTGTATCTGAAGGACTCCAATTATAGGGACAGCGATAGCAGAAACAGCTAGTGGTTGGAGCCAGCTAACTGCTAATTACCAGGCAGGAAATTAGCCACATTGATGTGACGATCCCGGAAGGCAGAACAGTGCTGATTAACAGCACTGTCTGAAGTCCTGTATAGTCCAATTACAGAAATAGAGGTTTTAAAAAATAACATGTCCTTCCTGGCTCACTTTGAGCCTTCCTGCAAAGAGGAGTAGTAGATACAAAAGCATGGTATTCATTCCAGTCATGTTTGGGTGGTGTCTTACTGCATAGTCAGAGAGAGTGTGCACAGTGTTTTAGAAAGGCTAACAAGACTGCCTTTAAATCATCAAGCATAGAATATTCTAGCAATTCTTTTACATGTTCAGGACTATTGTGAGTCTCGCCTGTGCCCTTCTTTGTGACTAATAAAGGTGAGAAATCCTTGAGGATCCATGTAAGTTCGTTTTTTGTTGTATCTTCAGCAGGGACGTGCACAGGAATTTCAAAGGGCAGTTGCTCTAACCTGAAGAAAGGGCAACTCCCCCCCCCCAAAAAAAACCCATCAACAATGAGCGGCCTTTAGAATTTTTAGGAAACTGCACCATGGGTATTATTAGGCCTATTTTTAGTAGTAGTAGTAGAAGTAGTATATTATTGTCATAATTATTAATATTTTTATTGTATAGTATCCTGAATATGCATACCATATGATATAACATGCTAGTTTTTAAACATGTAGGCCTACCTATTAATCATATCAGAGATGATCAGCCTTATGCCCACCTGCCCTAAATGTCTCCTGATCCACATTTCCTCATGTGTGGTATGTGGCTGCCCCTAAATTAAATGAAATTATGAGAAAAAGCCTTGATAGTTTTTAAACCTGTATCAGTCACAGAGATTATCTGTCTTATACCTGCCCTATGTGCAGAGGTCTGTGGCTCTGAGTCATCCTCATCTTAAATGAAAGGAAATGATGAGTAAATTAATAGGCTAAATATGAGGATGCTTAATCAATTAACCCACTGTCATCTTTATAATCCTTGTAGCAGCCAAAGTAGACTTTAAGTTAGGCCTATAATAAATAGAAATAGTTAAAAATTGTTAAAAAGATCATTTAATTTGAATTTGAAATTTAATTAATAGGTATATTCCATGATTAAAATGATGAATATTATATAGGAAAGCTAAAACAATAAGAATTCACAGGTTTAGGTCATTTGTTGGGTCTTTTGTAGCCTATATTAAAAAATGTGTACTGTCGCTTTAAGAATGGACGAGCCGGCTTTCATTTCAGATCGCAAAGAACCGTGGCGTGGGAGCACCAGTTCTTATAGGCCTATGTTGCTCTGAAGCTCCGAGCTTCTCGCAGACTTTATAACCTTTTATTTTCATTACAGATATTTTAGTTAGTTCATGCACATTTTGTAGGCCTATGTCTTGAGAAGAACAGTAAACGTCAGTTATCACGTGGAGTGGATTCAATTACATGGACATTGACAGTGGAAACAGTAGCCTATCTTTGGGTCGGAGAATAGGCTATATCAGCGTAAGAAAACGCACTTTCCTAGCGGTCTCACCAAGATCAAACCTCTACAATCCTGAAAAAGATTCTCTGCCTCACCTGCACCTGTTCATTTTTTTCGCAGCCAACTCTGCAGAGATGTGCTTCCTTTAGCTAGCCTACCCCCTTAAGTTCTCTCTTGCTTGATAAAACGACATGTCATCTGCATGTTTTTTAGTTGGGTTAGCCTTCCACAAAACAACCTGAGCCATGTAAAACGTTGACTGCAAGCAAGCTAGCTGGCTGTCGTATTCCCCCAATATCTGAACGTGGCACACCCCGGCTTGTCAGATTATTTAGGATCAAACGTCCTAAACTCGAGATCGGCTTTAAGAGACATTAATTGTGATCATGTAGTTTAATACTGTGTAGTCTGCTGTGTCTCCAGCTCACCTCAGGCCGTCAGGGCAGTCGCTCTACTCCCACGACATCTTCGACATATTTTGCGTCTCTGCCCTGGTCGCATGCTGGTTGTTCCCCCCTCCCTCCCATGTAGAGCTGCGCGTGCCCCCCGCATCGCGCATGCTGCCCCTCCCTTTGACTATATCGGGGTGCAGGTGAATCTGAATTTGAAAACTTAATTTAGGAAGCTTCAATCAAAAATACGAATTGCAAAGCAAATCAGTTGAAACATGAAATCTTAGCCTATTTTTCCGAGGCATATCTACAGCTGGCTGTCGGGTTTTTTTTTGCTACCTAAACGTGGCGCTGGCTGGCTGTCAGATGTATGATAGGCTAACTAAAAGTTCTAAACTCAACATTGTATTAGAGAGGTTGATTGTGAGCATATTTTGTACCCTAATATGTAGACTGTGTGTAGGGCTCTAGCCGACACCCAGGCATCTTCAAAATCTTTCGTGTGTCTTATAGGCGCTCTGTCGCGTGCCTTCTCCCTCCCCACCGGAGTTGTTGCGTAGCCTACCTACCTCACATCGCTCGTGCCCAGTCTCGACGGGTCTGATGAATTTGTAGGACTGACTTAAGTCTTTATTGTAAAAACTTCAATCAAAATTATGAATTATAAAGAAATCAAATTATATTGAAATATGAAATTATAATTGCCATATTATTTTCCCCTCCCTTGGAAGGGCAATATCAGCCAATGTGGGCAAAAGGGCCGTTGCTCGGGCACCGTGGGCAACTATGCTCTGCACGTGCCTGATCTTCAGACTTTCTACTCCTTGAGTCCTGTTCATAAGAGTTAAGTACCCCTGTACCAGGTCCAGAATGACTGCCCTGAGATTTTTATAATCAGATGAAAGACCTTCGAATGACACTCACTGAATTTTCTTTGTGAAGTTCTTCGTCACAATGCCACCTTCCTCCTGCTTCTCTTCGTGTTTCCCTGTAAAAGAAGACACATTTTAACACAAAGCCACACATAGGCCTACTGTAGCACACACAGTAGTTCCCAAACAATTTCTGAAGGGAACCCCATTTGGAACTAAGAACATTTTTGTGACCCCCCCACTCCCCATGTTCTAAGGCATTTTTTTGTCCATTAATATGGCTAGATTTTCCATTCATAGTTTGTCTACTAGTATAGGCAGGCATATAAGGAAGGCATATACATCTATTTACCATACAATTCAATACGGTTACTAACCAATTTATGGAATTATTTTGGGTGATAACCTGGGGATTTCCCATTTTTATGAAAAGTCCCATCTGTCTGTAAACCCCCTGTAATACCTCCGCGACCCCTAGGGGTCCTGACACCGTTTGGGAACAACTGCAGCTAGAGCAGCACAATGTATCGAAAATGTATCGAAATTGTGATATCAAGAGTGCCGATATGTTTATCACGAAAATTACTCGATTATCAATAACAAATAAAAATGTTCAGAGCTGTTGAATCACTAGCTGAATATCAACAGGAGCTGACAGTAGCATATAATGACACTATGAGACTGTTGATGAAGCTACCAAGATGGACCAGTGCTAGCTACCGCTTTGTGTACTCCAGTGTGCCTGGGTGTGATGCAGTCTTGGGAAATGTTATTTATAAGTTCATGTGCAGATTGGACTGCTCTCAAAACAGCATTATTCAAACCCTAGTGAGTCCAGTAAAGTGTTCTGTGAGGTTCTCCTCCAAGCTTAGACGACACTGGAGAGAGTGCCTATTTGTTTGATGGGTGTGTTCCTATCTTTCATTTTATTTTATTTTTATTTTATTTCTTATTTTTCTTTGTCTTAACTTCTCTATGTAATTTTTTGACTGTTGTCTTGATATGGACCATGTACTTTGAGTCTGATGTACATAAAGAATTGAATATCGAGTATCGTTTTTTTTCTGATATTGTGCATCCCTAAGTGCAGTAGCATAACACCTGCCTCCTCACCACAAGGACGTCTACAGTAACTCACAGGATGAACACAGAGGAGTCCTACTTCTGTTTGTAACCTTAGTGAATCATTCTTTTGAAAGAGTCTCACAGTTTGAACATAGTGTAGCATTGAAGCTAGCAGTTTACAAGCTCAGTGAAAAAATGTTTGACCTCAGTGTAATAGTGCAGTTTGAAAGCTCTACTGTGTGTAGGCTATTAATTTCTTGAAAGATTCCCAAAGTTTGAACACAACACTGTCGTTGAGATAGTGAAACAAGTAGTAAATAAAAAAGGCCAGATGGCTGCTGTGTGTTTTATGGTCTTTTGTCTGTGTTGTTTCATGTTGTTTCAAGTCTTTTTACTCAGGCTTTCCTATTAGCACGTTGGTCATCTGATTTTGTTGTGTTGAAAGTGCATTACAAATAAACTTTGTCTTGACTTGACTTGACCTGCTGCCATCATGTGAGTGCTAAAGCTCGGCCTGTGACTGTGTGACTGTGTAACTGCGTAGTGTGCTGGAAAGATCCGGGGTGCAGGCCAGTTCTCAAGGTCCTGTTTGGGGACGTCGCCGGGGCAGCAGCTGCATTCTAGCAGTAAATGTCAGTGGCGCCGCCAGGCCACACCCGCCGGGCCCCTTTAGCGCTGTACCGCGGCCAGTTATGTTGCAATTCTACACCGCCTGTGTGATTTCTTCACCTGTGGACCTCGCTAATGGGAGAGGGGGGAATGGATGGACTGGAAGGAAGGAGGGGCAGAGCAAAAGTGACAATGACCTCTTGCATTTTGCCCGTCCTTTTTCTCGCTAGCCCATTCTTGCTCTCATCTATCTATCTATCTATCTATCTATCTATCTATCTATCTATCTATCTATCTTTCTATGATAAATATACTGTATATCTATCTAAAACCAATATGATAATAGATTGATGGATACTACAGTGTTAATACATATTAAAGAGATGTATTAATTTAACACCCATATTGATGGTGCGACTCTGTTGGTGGTGAATTAACTGTGCAAATTTCACTTTTTGTTTGTCTACCAGTCTATGTAGACCATTCTCTTCCCACCTTCTCTCTCTCTCTCTCTCTCTCTCTCTCTCTCTCTCTCTCTCTCTCTCTCTCTCTCTCTCTCTCTACATAGGCCTATCTAGCTCTCTCTCTCTCCATCCCTCCCTCTCTCTCTCCCCCCCTTTTTTGCTGTGTAATTTCCCCCTGTCCCAGGCCAGCTGCCTTGTGGATTTGGCCCAGATGAGGGACTGGTCTGATCCAGATCCGCCCTGCTCTGCTGTGCTGCTGCTGCTCCTGTTGCTGCTGTTATAGGGGCCACCTGTTATCTCCAAGTGATCTCTTCAAACCATCATGTCACATTCCATTCCCACCCAGCAGGCCCCAGTTTTATACCACGCCCTGGCCGGCCATAGGCCATAGACCACCGGCCGGCTGACATAACAGTAAACCCTTGACGAGTTTATTTGCAAAACAGTGCATCTCCATTTTGTATAATGTTGGGAAATTAACATTTTTGTATTGGGCGTTCCATTGCATTGCATTGCAAAATGCATGTTAGATATATGTTATATAGTATTAGGTCGAAAAAGTGTGTTCTCAAAATATTTGAATGGCAAGAATTGACACATAGGTGATAGGACCTCTGAATAGTCATTTTTCAATGATAAAACGCAAAAGCCAAAAATGGTGGATACACCGTTTTGCAAATTAACTCTTACTCTTGAAGGCTGAAGTCTTTGACTGGACAGGGTAGCTCAGCAGCTGAGGTGGCTGTGACATTGCACCTTCGTGTTTTTGTGGAGATGCAGACAGACCCTACCCCTTGCACCCTATGGTATGAGAAGCCTAATACAACATACTTCAAATGCTGTGTGCACATAGTCACGTGTGTGTGTGTGTGTGTTTGTGTGTGTGTGTGTGTGTGTGTGTGTGTGTGTGTGTGTGTGTGTGTGTGTGTGTGTGTGTAGGATATAGTACACATGAATGTGCCTGCGTTCTCTCTCTCTCTTTCATTCTCTCTCGTTCTCTCTCTCTCTCTCTCTCTCTCTCTCTCTCGTTCTCTCTCTCTCTCTCTCTCTCTCTCTCTCTCTCTCCCTCTGTCTCTATGCATGACTGTGTGCACACACACGGGGGTTGCTGAGCCTGCTTTTAGAACAGGGCCGGCCGAGTGACGTGAGCAATCTCTAGGCTTCCTGACAGAGTGACCCAGCTGGCATACCAGGCAACTACGTGCTTATAAAAAGCCCCTCGGTTAGGCAGGCAGGCAGGCAGGCAAGCAGGCCCGCCTTACCCATGTGCCCCATTTTAAACCAGGCCTTCACACCCCTACTAGAACGCCTCTGCTCACCTCTCTCCCTCTCCCTACACATCTCTCCCTGGACCTTTCTAGAACTGCCGTACTGCTTGCATCAACATGGCATTGATTGTGTTTACAGCACAGGCCAATTTTCCTTTGCGTGGTGCAGCTAAGGGGGTTTTAAGGTTACAATATAGGCATTGGTGATGACATGTAAAAAGCGGTGGTTGACTAATGGTGGTCTGCTGGTGTGGTGGTGACACTGAAGACATCCGAGCAGGTGTCTCCTGGTGACACGTGCGGCTGGGGAAATGTGCAAGTCATAACCTGGGGTCTTCATATTGCAACGGACTCACCACAAGCACGCAATCATGCTCTCTCTCTCTCTCTCTCTCTCTCTCTCTCTCTCTCTCTCACACACACACACACACACACACACACACACACACACACACACACACACACACACACACACACACACACACACACACACACACTTTCTCTCATGTGTCTTTGGCACACAAGTAGGTAGGCTACACTCACCCACAAATAGACACTAACACGTGACCCCTATATGAAATCCTTATGAAGATGAAGGCTTTTAAGTTTTGTGGACAGCTTTTTTTCTGATATGTCAATAGTTATGGGGGTTGTCAACAAATGCGACTCACCTGACACTTCTACAAAACCGTCCTTAGTTTTGACGTTAAGTTCCTCTGGCTTGAAGCTGTGGACGTTTACGCACACTTTCCATGGCTCGTCTGGGTTCGACGGCGTAGGGGAGCTGCGCGGCTCGCTGTACCGTGTGCTATAGACAGTAGGAGAACCGCCCATGGATGTGCGAGGGAACCCTGTGCGCAGGCCGCCAGTCCATGGCGCATTAAGCCGGGTACTCAGTCGTGGCGGCCGTGCCCATCCAGGCCAGTCCATTGAGAGGTCTTCAGGGAAGGGAATTCCAAAGTCTTCATCCATAAACCGTGATGCCAGAGACTGCTCCCTAAACGGATCTCTCGGTGCTCTTTGCCTGCTCCCCAACGCGTAAAAATCCCCATCTCCCATGGCGAGACGCTTTGAAGGATAAAGAAATTTAAGACAAAATCTTGTTATAAACGTTGGAAATTAATCCTTTAGATGTCACCAAAGGTAGCCAAGCTGTGCGCATAACCACTTTAAAAACCCCGACTGAAAGAAAGTTCAGCCTTGAATGCGACTGGACTCGAGAACTTCAAGAAGTTTCCTCTCTGGAAGATACTTTCAGACTACTACGGTGACCTTCCGTTTCCGTCTGACCAAAGATAACTGTAATCAGTAAAATAGCTAAGCTGTTTTATACATCCGACCGAGTTCGAGTTCACCCTATTGTACATAGGCTAGCAAAGTCCAGAAAGTGCCCGATACAACAGCTGACCGAAGACCCTCCTCCCCTTCCAAGTTTGGACATGGGGGCTATGTCTCACTTCCAAAGCAACGGCGCACTCCACACCTCCGCATTGCCCCGATGACTCACTTTCTTTTTAATAGAAAACAGCACATGGGGTCAATATTGACGGCGAGCTTCAACCTAGCTACAAGGATGGGAGCAACATGATGTCACCAGTCGAATAAAACAACACAGCTCATGTCGTAAGCGCGAGTGTCTTACATGTTTACGGTTTTTAATCGTCCCCTGGGGATTACAGGATTCCCCCGCCATTCATCCCTTGAGGTGCCCACAAATACGCATGAGGCAATCACCTTGGTATGTGTATGTACACCTACTACAGAAATTCCGTCAGTGACCAGACCACCACCACTTTTATTGGAAACGTTTGTCAGCAGACTGTGAATGAAATATTACGGGACAGACATTCAAACGGATGAAGTCACCAACAAGGAATGCGACATGGGCGGTTACTGTAAAGTACATAACTCATTGTTCAATCAGTTTCAATCCTTTAAAATTTAACTAATAGTTCTATGCCTACATTAATCAGCAGGGACACCGCTAAAAATGTTGGGCCCCATGAAAGATTCACATTTTGGGCCCCCAAAATGACAAATTACATTACCAGCATCTTTCCAGGGGCCCTGTCAGTGCTGTTGGGCCCTTAGAATCGGTAACACCTTTCCCCTCGCGGCACCCATGTTAATTAGGCCTACATTATGCAGTGTTAATTTCGCACGACTGCAAAAAAAGACGTTCTACCACCGAACCAATTTCTTAGACCACTTTGGGCATGGGCAATGGTCTACCTTTTTTAAATGACAAATGTATCAGCCAACAGAGATTAGCCAAAAACTTTTGAAGATTAAAATGGTTGCCCTGAGGCTGTCCAACTCGTTATATTCATGGCTCACAGCTTTCAAATGCCAAACTCATCCAGTGTTGCATACCAATGCATAACAATTCTGCAATTAGGAAATCCACCAGGCCTACTGTATATGAACTTTTCATAGTTTAACAAAACTAAAATTAATACAAACTGCAGAAAATCCCTCATCCAGACTTTGTTCAAAGGGTAGAAATATGGAGTGTTGCAAAGGTTACTTTGCAATTCCACGGAGAACCATAAATAAAAGATGATCTTGCCGTTTTTTATCATGGTGTTATCTCGCTCTCATGTTATCTTCAATGTAACAGATTGTACAGTATTCATTGTGCATAGAGCTCTGTTTATATTCATGCAGCGAGATGTTGTTCTATCTAACCTCCCCACAACCCCCACCCTCGAAATCAATCCAACAGCTTACAATAGTTTCCAAAGGTGGACTAATTGCATCATTTTGGCTACTGGCTGAATTTGAGATTTCAATCTGTTGACCAAGAGCCAAACACACTGTTTTTTAGAAGTTAAGGATTGTTACTCAATTGTTTTATCAGTCTAATGTTGATTCAGTTTCTTCTTGAAAGGCACATAGGCCTATGCAAAAATGTTTTGGGATTCACTTTTGGCACTGACTGACATGCATTTGTTTCTTGTAGCAGTAGTGGTGTCATCTAAATGTATAATTAAGTCAACAGGGTTATTTGTAGACATCGAAACAATTTGGTTGGCCAGCTGTTGGCCCAGTGACTAGTAGGCTACGTACATTGCCTAAAAGTCATTCTCAAAATGTGGGCCCTGAAGGTGTTCCAAGTTGGCCTTGACATCAGTTCAAAATTCAAAATGTGTGTGTGTGTGCGTGCGTGCGTGCGTGCGTGTGTGTGTGTGCATGTGTGCGTGCGTGTGTGTGTTGCTGTTGATAGTGTATTTGAGTTGTATTGTTTATTGGGTCAAGGGTGGGCCCCGAACATTTATGAAAACACCAAATGGGCCCCAAGTTGTAAATGGTTGAGAACCCCTGGCCTACCCTATCTTAAATGATCTTTCCATAACAAATTTGATTCATAAAATTTGAATTAACATGTGAAATTGACCATTAAGATGAGTTCAATCAGATGTAATTAAAAGGTCAATTAGCTGACATGATTGTATACATGAAAATCCAACCACTCGTCACCAATCACTTACGCCATATAATTATATCACTTGCACAACCTGAATTGTAGAATAAATAATGTGGAAAAATAAATAAACAGGACAATATGCATCAAATGTTACAGAGCATTGAAATGACACCAACAAATAGATAACATTAATGGATCACTGACAGATTGAATAAATACTAAGCATGTCTTTCTTTGATAAATAATACAAAATACTCTTAATAACATATCCCAGTTTATCTGAAGAGAAAGCATGGCGACACCCAGTGAAGAGGTGTCATCGAAAATGGCTCGAGCAACATGTAAAGTGCTTCTGTCAGTAATATATTGAGCTGTCAACAGAAAGCCAGAGTAGTTGTCCCTTCCAGTGTCATTGTGTCTTGCTGACACAAAACACAACAAAGTCTGCCAAACAGTGAGAAAAATCCACAAGTCAGTCACGCTCCATATTTTGTACTCCGTGTTGTTAACGTCAAACCACAGTCGACAGGGTGCCGGTGCTCCCCTGAAATGGACATGGGCCCGATCACTCTTACATGACACAAGTGAGAAGCTCTCCACTGCTAGATGCAGGGCCGCTGACAGCTTTGGCTGGGCCCGGGACAGTCACCTGAAAGAGCCCTCTCACCCAATACACACAATGTAATGAGGAACCAATTCTGCCCCCCCCCCCACCTTCTCTCTGGGCCCAGGACAATTGACCCCTCTGTCCCCCCCTTATCGGCTTCCCTGGCTAGATGCATCACTTTGCTACCGGGGGTGAACGGGAGGGCACGGCATACTGATTGGAGAATATTATATTCAGCAATTATAATTCCACCTTGGTGCTCATCAAAAGCCCCTGATCTAACACAGTCCTTATCAGCGTTGTCAGCTTACAGTGGATGACCCAGCAGAGTACATGTGTACGGTCATATGCAAATCCCAGAATGTTTATCTCACTACAACGAGATTAAATAGTTCATTGGTTGAAAAGAAGAAAAACAAAACACAGATCTACAAAAGCTGCCAAGACTGAGGTTTGCGGAGCAAACAGTTCACGGAGCCATTTCGTGTACCTGGTTCCTTGTGGTTCCGTCTGGGTTCTGGCCCAGTTGTGGCCAGTGTGCGTTGTTGCCTTTCATCAGTTCCAGAACCATAAACAATTTGAAGAAACTCATTGGGTGAATTGATATTCCTAACCATGTATATCCGGGAACTTAAGCTTGACGCTTGGCTTTAAGTCTATCTAGGTGAAAACAACATCGCAACCCAACTGCAAGCCACTGATACCAGGGACCTGTCAGTAATATAAATAAAATATCACTAGTACCGCATCAAATTTTAATTTGTTTCTCAGTTTTGCTCCTCAATAACCATATAACCTCAATAACCTCAATAACTGACAATAACCATATGCCATTTTGACAGCTGTTTAGCAATTGACTCTAATGGCCTGCATGTTTGTTGTCACCACAGTCTGATCACATAGGTATTCATTTCCCGTCCCGACTAAAACTGGTTTCACCTAGCTAGACTTGGAAGTTCCCGGATGTCCGCCCTGCTTACAAACGTCTCCCAATCAATCTATGGTGTCAGGAACAGATGGCGTCCCACTGAGATACTATCAGCGCGCTGCACCAGCATTTGCAATTTTTTTTCGCTCTGTTCTCTGTGGATCATCGGTATTATCATATCTGATGACATTTGGATTGCTGTGCCTACGGAACAAAAGACAAATACATGTGGCATTTGATCTCTGTGTGCAGATAAGTGTGTGTGCGTGTGCGTGTGTGTGTGTGTGCGCGCGTGTATGCGTGTGTTTGTTTACCAGTGTGGATAACAAACGGTCCATCTTTCAAAGCTGACATGATGTGTGCGTGTTGCGAGTGTCACAAGCTAAAATGGGAGCCATTACCACAGCTTTGTATTTTGTCCGTTGTGGATTTCTTCCAAGTACTTTGTTGACACTACATTATCCCTGAAAATAAGAATATAGAAAAATATACAAAAATAAACCAAAGTAGACTAACAAGTACGAACTTCCAACACAAGTACTGTGCGGTTCTCCCAAATATGTCAGTCCACTGAACAGGAGAAGCAAAACATTCTAAAATAAAACCTGGCCTCGACTGTCCATCGTTTTCTGGATGTACACAAACACACATGATTGTGTCTTTGGCCACAAAATAAATACATAAATAAATGAAACATGCTTCAAAATAATACATAAATAGTACAGTGGAAATCAGTGGTAAGTCTAATTGAAGTTACAAAGCAATGCTATAATAAACAATCTACAATCGTGTTAGTAACAGTACAGCCAGCGTTCAACCAGATTCCAAGGCTTCTGCTATGCCAGCAGGTGGTAGCCGAAGGTGTTGTCAGGGTCAGTGTCATCTGAGGGCCCAATATTGTGGCCCCTTTTCAATGGGCCCGGGACAACTGACCCCTTTGCCCCAACCTCCCTGTGTGTAGTTGTCAGTCAGTCAGTCTGTCAGTCCCCTTCCGTGACACTCAGTGATGTGACCTGCTGTGTATGCGAGCCGAGTTGTACCCTCTGCTCCGGCTCCGGCTGCGGCTGCGGCTGCGGCTGCGGCTTCGACTCCGGCTCCGGCTCCGGCTCCGACTCCGACTCCGACTCCTGCTGCCGCATGAAGAGTCCCAGGATGAGCTCCGGCTGTAGCTACGGTAACTGGAGTAACTGCTGCCGCGACTTCGACTTCGACTTCGACTACAACTGCGGCTCCTGCTCCTACTCCAACTGCGACTGCGGCTGCGGCTGCGACTCTGGCTGTGGCTGCGGACGATGCCGAAGAGGCTGGTGAGGGAGATGACACTGCTGGCTGTGCTGCACGAGGACGGGCTGGGCCTGAAGTAGGGCACGGGCCTCTTCCTGGCACTAGGGGTCAGAGGTGAAAGGGCACAGAAGTTGAAGGTGAAGATTGTGCACATACCAAGAAAGGGTGCAGGACAAAGGTTGACTGTAGTTCCGCAGAGAGGTCTGCACACTTAAAATAATTTTTGTTTTCATGAAATAATAAAAGAAAACAAGAAGGATTTTAAGTGTGCGGACCTCTCATTCCGAAACTACAGAGTGGCACAGAAACAAAACACGTCAGCAACTGTCAGCAGCAGGAGGAGAAGCCAGCACTCGTAGTTGTTCGGTAATACCGCCCGCAAAGGGCAATCAATCATCTGTTGCGATCCAGTGCCATGTATTTCAAATGCTCTGTTTTAGCCTGATAATGTACACCGTATGCACAGCATGCTGCACTAGTTGCTGAAAAGACTAGTACTACCATAGTACTACACTGCTACGACATTAAGACTTGGTCATTGCAATTCTAGTAACAGAACTTTATCACAGGGGCCATGTCTTAACAGATAAAAAAGCAAAACACACAGTCTTTTTCCCTTGTTAACAGCCTGAGGCAGACGAGAAGAGAACCCACCTGGTGATTCTCCGAGCTTCAAGGTGACTGGGTGAGTCCCTCCTCCTCTTCCGCATGGGGGAGTAGGAGGATTTTCTCCTGTGTCTTTTCCTGCCATGTTTAGACCGTTTGTCGCCGGAGCTTCTGTCCTTGGTTCTCCTCTCGTCATCCCTTTCAGACCAGCACGAGGGGGAAAAAAACACACTGTAACAACATTCTGAATCTGTTACAGAACACAAGTGAGACTTAAATTGCACCGGTTTATCTTGGGATACAGTTTTCTCAGGAGCAGTAGCTTTAAAAGTACACTGTGTAGGATGGTGGCCAGAGTAGATATTGTAACTATGCTGCTCATTAAAACAGTGCTGCTTATTGACAACTTTTTCATGAATATGTATAATAAATAATGCACAAATATTTCGTTATAAGACCAAACTACAGTAAGCTTTGCAAGTAAGAAATGTCTATTTCTGGAAATTAAAAACAGTGGACATGTATCCATTGGATCCATGATTCAAGATCCAATTTTCCAAGTCATAATGAATACACAGAATTTGATGGTGATGGTAAATGTGCATGGAAAAGATAACATTGTGAATGGGCAACATGAATACTGGAAAGTCACTGCTAATATTACACATTGCACATTTAATAACCATGTAATAACTCCATAGTAAGTCTAATAAAATCTGCAATGTCAAATGAAAATATCATTCGTGTTCCTATAACAGCCCTTTGACATGTCAGCAAGATTCCTGTCAAGCTAAACTGGTTACGTTATGAAGTGAAGTGAGCACCCAGCTAGGAGTAGGCTACACCCCATTTCCCCCGACCCCTTCCCAAATATCAACCTCTCTGGTATCCACTCATCACCTCTTTCAAGCACAACATTAAAAAAACTGATCACTCTGTACCATCCTCAATCCACTACAAAACACTTGTGATAATATAATCACATGCATTTTTTTACTGGCAAATAGTGGTACTCAAATTGCACATCATAGGATATAACAGTTTCCAAAATAACTTCAACAATCCTACAAGAACCCTATAATAGAATTTAGAATGAGATTTTAAAATGTCTTTCAGACCACCCTGAAACTCATGTGTACAGGAAGTCACATGCATATAAAATATTATCAGAGTTTAACCTGCAGGGAAAGTCATTCAACATGTCAGCAAGATGCTTATCACACTAAACTGTTTTTAGGCAATGAGTGTTATTGGTCGAGCAGAGAACATCTAGCCACGATTCATGCACAGACCCACCCACCCCAATGCCTCCCAAATCTAATCCTATCTCTGGTATCTGGTGTCATTAGATGCTTGAGCTAGCACGTCATTAGCTAGCTGGACCATAGCTGTGCTAAAGGCCGGATTAAGCTGGCCTGGGGCCCCTAGGCTACAGGTTGTTGTGGGGGCCCCCGGAGGACAAATTTCATGACAAATTTACATAGACAGTGTCAAAATTACAAGCTAGGAATTAAGATGACATGTCTTCCAACTATACTCAACACCACATATGAATTTTTCAATATTGCATCTTGTCACAACTCTGCAATTTTTCACTTTTGGCCAATCAGGGCCCCCCTGACAGGTGGGGGCCCTAGGCTGCAGCCATATCTAGCCTGTGCATTAATCCGGACCATAGCTGTGCTCTCTCACTCGCTCACCTGCTGGGGGAGTATTTGGACAGCCGAGCGCTGCACACACTGTCCTTCCTGGAGTCTGCAGAGTAACACGACGACCGGGAGTAGGACCTGTTGACACATCATTAGTGTGATGAGGGGGGAGGGTGCAGTGCTGATGCCAACGGCTCTGGCAATTAGAAGATTTACACCTGTATCATGCACAATATTTATATGACGGCGGCAGTCAGAGTTGCCAATCCCACATGCGTTTGGAGGCTAGGATGTGCATATCCACAAAAACAGTTATCCTCGTGCCTTTTTCTTAACCTGGGGTGCGGGCACCACCTGGGGGTGTGCCAGAGATTTCAGGGGATGCGCGGAATTTTGTTTGTGTTTGTTTGTGTTAATTAGGCTAAATCAAAACCAAATTGAAACAAGTTTTGGTCCCCATGTAAAGTAATTTATATATTGATTAATGTCTCAAGCAAGAATCATTGTAATTAAGCACCTAAATAGTTTTTGTAGTGTGTATACACGTGTAGAAGTTTGGGTTGGGGGTGCTTGTCTTTGGCAAGGGGGTGCTTTACAGTAAGAAAAAAAGGTTAAGAAACACTGCACTAGAAGAAGTAATTACTGACCTCCTGCCAGTGGATCTGGAAGGGCTTCTGGAGCAGGAGGCTGAGTATCTGGAGCTGGCTGTAGAGGGAGACCTGCTGCTGTGCCTGCTGGAGGAACGCCCCCGTTGCCTCTCCCTCAGTGGGGTCAAGCTGCTGCTGAACGCCCGCACATAGGACTTGCACACGCCAGAGCCTCCCTGTCTGTAGGTAGGAGAACACATTACAAAACACCAGAAAGAAAATTACATGACAACCACAATCAGGTCCGGATTAGGAACGCCTGGGGCCCCTAGGCTACAGGTTGCAGTGGGGCCCCCCAAATGGCAAATTTTGTAACAAATGCACATACACAGTGTCATGATTACAAGCTAGGAATTTAAGATAACATGCCTACCAACTGTACTCAACACAACAGATACATTTTTCAATATTGCATCTTGTCATAATACTGCAATTTTTAGCTTTTGTCATATCAGGGGCCCTCTGGCAGGTGGGGGCCCCAGAGGCTGCAGCCATATCTGGCCTGTGCATTAATAGGCGAGTACATTTAGGGTTTAACCCCAAAAAAATTGATACAAAAGGTTTTTGTATGGATTCTATTACTATTGGACCTGCTAAATGACATACTAAAAATCTAGTAAAATCTGACTTTGGGAAATGAGTTTTTTTCAACATGGCTGCCATAGGCTTATTATAAGCGTCAAGAGACACTCCAGGTGAATAGGCCAAAAAATTTAGCTTGCCGATATCACCATGAAACTTAATCCGGTGATTACTCACATATTTGTGAGAAAAAAATGTATTGCAAGTTTTCTGAAATGTTATGTTTTAATATGGTAATTGGACTATATCTAATTAAATATGCATTAAATTTCAAAATGCAAAATCTCAAAATCTGAAAAACCCAAGCTCAGAATAACACTTTAATTTTGTTTCTAGTAAGCCAGAAGATATCTTCAGATGGACATCTCTTTTTGTTTTGTAGTAAATCTAAAAATCTTTGTGCAGACACACCAGCTAGCATTTTTTTTCAAAACATGATTATTTAACATCTCTCTTAGATAAATAATTGAGTTTTATGTGTCTCAAGTTCTTCCACACATTCTTTGAGTCTGGTGGTATCATTGTTAGCATGTATCAAGGGCAAGGTCAGCTGTCCTCAAATCATAGCCTCTCCACAGAGGTGTCCTAAGGGCTGGTGCTGGGACTCCTATTTGCCATGTACACCACATCACTGGGCCACGTTATCTGTTCTCACAGCTTCTCATACTACTGTCACACCGATGAAGCACAGTTACTTTGTGCCAGATGACTCCACGGTCACACACATTTCCGCTTGCCTCTCTGAACTATCCACAAGTATGAAGGAATGCAACCTTCAGTTGAGCCTCGCCCAAATGCACTGCTGGTGATCCCAGCCAAAGATTTAGGTTGCCATGATATCGAGCTCAATATGGATTCTGCTACTGTTGCCTCAAATAAGGCCACAAGAAATCTAGGTGTCATTGTTGATGACCATCTATCATTCTCTGACCACATAGCCTCAGTTTCCCAGTCATGTCCTCTTTATCATGCCCTAATTGAATACAAGGCCCTGACCCTTGCCTATGACGCTACAACAGGCCCTACTCTGGCTTACCTGAAAGCTATGCTAAAGCCCTATGTCCTTTCAGGACATTGTCTGCCTCCAGTACCAACCGTTTCACCTTGCCCTCTACTTACACATGTAGTGGCTCCTGTCTATTCAGTTCAGCTGCTGAAAGACCCAAAATACCTAGTGACACCATGATTCATCACTGATGATGTGCCCTGACAAACAGCACATGGATATTATCATAGCAGTAGTGTCTTTATCCACCCAAACAGCACTCCAAACAAACAGATCCTAAAAACATGTTAGTTCATGCCAATGTAATTATCATGTAGTAACCTTTATTTTTAAAAACTTTGATCTTGAAAATGACACCTTTCCTGAAGTCAGATTTTCCTAGATTTTTAGTATGTTATTAAGGACACTTAGAGGTAACAAAATCAGTTGAAAAACCTTTTGTATCAATTTTTTTGGGGTTAGGTCTTTTTTTTGCATAGATGTACTCGCCTATACTCCGTCCCTGACCACAATGAAGAAAGTGAAGACCATATTGAGCCAGCAGACCTGCAGGCGATGACAATGGAGGAGGAAGGTGTGCCCTCGGCTGGCTTGCACAGCGAGACGTAGCTGGTGACCGAGTTTCCCGAGTCGGACGCGCTGTCCCCTTCCACGCGGCCCAGAGCAGACTTGAGCCTGCTGACGTTGGACCTGGAGATGCCCGTTTTGGACGAGGGTGGCGACGAGGTGTCATTGCCCGAGTCATAGTCTTGTTGTGGTCTAGTCTGAGTGGACAGGGAGCCATGGAGCACGCTCTGTTTATGCATGACCCCATCTCCATTCTTGGACTGTAACATCTGCAATCAGACAATGAAACGATGTAGCTTTACCTTGTGGAAGAAGTTGCCGTCATTCAGGCTAAACGAGCTACCTGCATGATTCAGATGTAAGTATTCTACAAAAGGCAAGAAAAGATTCCCTACATATCACAGACAGAATAGACAGAATCATTTTAGGGCACTGAGAACTTAAGAGAGAATTCAAAAACAAAGGAAAATAAAACATCATGCATATTTTTCACATGCGGATAAACTAGGAGTATTTTGAAATAAATATTCCTACAAAGAAGACAAAAAAAGGAAGTCTAAAAATTGAAAATAAAATAAGATAAACATTCTATCTAAAATAAATGAAAAGAAAACTAACTAAAGAGAAAGAGTGAAAAGAAAGAATGAAAACTATTGACTATTTTAAGTGGAACGAGGGGAAGACAAGAGAAACTAAGAGTAACAGTTTGCCCATTATAAAGCCTCTTTTAAAGAACACTGACCAAACATCACAAAATGGGTGTAGTACAAATGAAAAAGATTGCAGACAGATAGATTTCCCTCGACTCTAACTAATGAAGCCTTCAGAGAGAAACAGACAAACAAAAACACGACATTTTGAACTTTTTTCCCTGCAAGAAGAGCATAAGTATCCTTCTCCTAGCGACCTTTAGAAAAACCCCTAAGTCTGCGGATGGCATCGACTTACCAATCAAGATTTCCTCCTTAAGTAGGTAACGTGTAAGAAAAAAGGAAGAGCGGGCAACATAAGTGATTCATCAGACGGGTAAGTTACAAGAAATAGACAACACCCTCTCTTCAAACCCAAAGCCACTCTGACCTAGCCTGATTATCATCGACTTTCAAATCTCTTCGAGACTTGGTCTGACCAAGAGCATAACAATTAACGTTTCCCAAACGGCATGGATGACCCTCCTCCCTAGGTTAGCTACTGTTCGACAAAGTGGGTGGAGTTCCCGTTTTTTTTCGGGAGATCAGAAACGATATTGTCATTGCTCTTGGCCTGACAAGAAGCAACGCAGGAGGTGTTGCGTCACTAGGAGGGCGTGGCCTGCTAACACTGATCAGCTTTGGCGGGCTCCTCTTCGTCTCATCTTTGGCTATTGACCTGGCTATTGATTTCACTAGTTTAAAATGTCTTTTTTTCAGCCTGAAACCTTGTATTTGAAAAAAACTTTTCTACACTTGACACTTGAGGTCAAGTAAAGGTCATTTTCCAAAACTTTCACAACATTTGTTCTGATGTGTGAGGAGAAAAGCTATTTGTCAAGAGTTTTGTCTACATTGTTGATAAAGGGTAAACACCCTGAGTACCTCTTTGTTTTACCGCTAAGATTTTACCATATTACTCTGTGTTGGTGTGGTAATAAAAATACTGTAGGCGGCCTAAGTAGGCTATAACTGGTCGTGCTTTCTATCCATCAAAATTCCATACCCACCTATTTCACTTAGTAGATCTTTGATAGCAAGGAATGTTAACTGGTCAAAACAAACCAGAACCTGGTACCAGACAATCCTTCAACATGTCTTGTGATAGCTAATTATTGGATTCAACATTTAAAAAAAATTCAGATGCCAAATTCAGCTGCATTTATCCATGATGCAGTAATATTGGCGTTTATTGCTTTAACACTAGCACAGCTAAAGGGGGTTTTAGACTCTTATATTGTCCAGAAAATTTGCCGGACGCTTCATTAATTTAATTCCAGATATTCGAATTATGAAGAAAAATTATCCTTTCCTGTTTCCCCACCAAATGGGATTAGGCGGGCCTGCAGATAACACGTACGGTATTTATGGGCTTGGTTACGCAAGAAATGCTAAAAAGTACAGTTTGTTGCGTTTCAATTACCAGCTGTAGATTCTGATTAAAAACATCTGAGAATGCAATTAGCATACTTTAATGATTGCTCAAAAGGAAATGAAAGGTATTTCACGGACCAACAAGCACAAAACAATGACTTAGCGGAAACACGGCTTATAAGCCGAGAAGCAGAACTGTGGGGAGAAAATAAAGAGGTCGTTGTTGTTTGTTTTTAGGCTTTTACTTTTCCCGAAGACAGGACATAAAAACCTTGTCTCCTGTTATTGGATAATGACTCAGTATCACCTTTCATAAAAAGCTTCATCTTACTGAATTTACACTGTATAGAAGTATGTGAGGTCTTGAGTAAAAAGGAGAAAAAAAGAAAGAAAAATCAATGTAAGCCGCTGCTTATCGATCTGCGGTGGAGCGATTAATCAGAGGTTTCATGAGAAGCTCTAGGCCGGCTGATATATGGCAATACAGGATGTCAATTAAAACATGAGGGGTAAAATAAAGCTGTAATGTCGGGCAGGAGAGCTGGCTAGACTGCGCCGCTAAAAGGGACAGAAGACATGACCACAGTAGGTAATATTAACCTTAGTGTTCCTATCAGCCACAGCTTACCTCATTGCTTACAGTCATATCGGATTGTACTCCTCATCATCACTCTTTCTTGCCTGTCTAGCTGCCTTTGTAAGTCTGTTCTGCAGTGGCGTCACGTGCACAGACCTTTTGGAGGGCAGGAGCTCAAGGGAGAGTGGGGCACATGTGTGCAGTGTTCACATGTGTGCTGTGGAGTGCTGTGACACACAGATGACAATGGGAGTTGGAATTTCCCAACTGGGCTTTCGCTTTCACAACTTCTGGCTGCCTCATGGCTATAGAGGCTATACTGTATGTTATATTGGGGCATTATTGTCACATGTCAAGCATTTGCAGATGATCATGCCAACATGGACCACAGTACATTGTGACAAAGAAAAAGCGTCCAAAGAAAGAACTCAAATAAAAGACACTTTTAGCACCACCTCGCCCCTATCTGTGCACGCCTGTCCCGAATGTGTGTGAGCATGTGAGGATGTTTGAACATGGGAGGCCGTTGCATCGGCCTATGACTTGTACCTTTCAGACGTTTTACAATGTAAGGGTACATGAAATGCAATTCTCCATAACACCCCTATTATGGTGTCTGGCTTACAGACATCCTTTCGGAGACATGTCTGGTTTGGACCTCTAGAACCTAATCAGGTTTGTGTCACTTAAGCTGTTTTTAGAGTGGCCAGAACAGTGCATGTGCTAGTTGCTCCAACAGTTACACCAAATTAGAGAAGGCCCTGCCATACCGGTGAACTGGTTCCAAAACACCTTCATTTTTGTCTTGGGCACCTCAGTTGGTTCAAGATTAAGAGCAGGAACTGAAAATGGTATGAGTGCCATAGTCAACCTGATCGCTCTCTCTCACTCTCTCTCTCTCTTTCTCTCTAATCACCTCAACTCAACTCCATTCACCTCACCTCACCTCACCTCACCTCACCTCATCGTCCCTCCCTCCCTCTCCCTCTCTCTCTCTCTCTCTCTCTCTCTCTCTCTCTCTCTCTCTCTCTCTCTCTCTCTCTCTCTCTCTCTCTCTCTCTCTCTCTCTCACCACTCCTCTCTCCTTGGCCTTGACTGTGACCAGTGCCTCAGAGAGGTGACAGAGGTGACGCTGGGAGTCAGTTCATTGGCAGTCAGTCCAGTCAGAGGAGACTTACTGTGCTGTCCGAGGCAGTGCAGTCGAAATGTGGGGAGGTTTTACTGGCTAACTTGACAGTTGCCGTCCTCCAGTCTAAAGCTCTTTGGTCGGAGTCCAGACGGCGGCGACTGTCCCCTTGGCTTTCCAAATACGTCGGCTGGAGCGGGTCTGATACGTCTTGGAGATGTTGCCTAGAGACACAGTCAAAAACATCACATCTGGATTAACCTCTGAGACTTCTCTGACCCATCATGCAGCTGGGAAATGTTTTTTTAATGTAATACAGCATTAATATCTTTTTTGCATTTTTTCATATATTTTTCAGTAAGCTGGTTTGAGGAATGTTAATGCAGAGAACAATGACACAGCAAAATTATTGATTATTGACATCCTACAGTATATTTTCAAATGAAGAGTTCAGATGCAAAACCCCCTAATTGCCTTTTCAGAAAATAATCTTAATTTATTTTTTATTTAATACAAAGCTATCAAAATTGCATTTTCTTTTAAAAATTGCATTTTATTTATGTAATATAACTATTTATATGTATTATCAAGTACATGAATGTAAACCAAACCAACAACAGGGCTCTCTAAAAATATAGAAGTGCAGGTCTTCAGAAATGGAGTTAGGGGGTTTTGCATCTGAACTCTTCAAATGTTGAAATTATCAAGTACACGAAAAATCCCACATACTCTCCATTACACTTGCTTGCAACTTAATGCTCTCAACATTTTGGTCGTTCAACAGTTGCGAGCAATTAAAAATGTAAGTGTAATGCACAGTGTGCTGGATATTTGTCTACTGCAAATGTTGAAATGATATAATAATGATATATCGTATTCTACAGTTTGCTGAGAAAAGTGTGTATGGCATAAAGTATAATATATTATACTGAGAATTTACTTTCAGGACCAGACAGAACACCCCACTGCAGAAATAAAAACGAGAGGGCATAAAAATGAAATACCACATTAACTGTTGCTATAAAGCTCTCCAACGTCTGGTAAATCTTATAGAAGATACTGTATTATGTATTACGGTATGGACAGAGGCGATTCTAGGGTTAGGAGGGGGCCCAAGCAAAAATGCAAAGGAATGAAGATTTGAAACAAAATTGCTACTAGCAAAGTGTGAGCTGTTATTCACCATATAGGGGCTTGGGGGCCCCAAGCGGCTGCCTGCCTAGCCTGGTGACAAGATGCACCTCTGGGTATGGATCCAGTGGTGTAGTCTACGTAGAACGCAGGTATACGGAGTATACCCACTTCTAAATTTTAGGGGCTTCAGTATACCCACTTAAAATTGATTGATCCATTATTTAGAATAGCAGAAATATATACAGTATACCCACTTCAAAAAATGCTCGAATATACAGTATACCCACCATAAAAAGTAGACTACACCACTGTATGGATCCAAGAGTATGGAGAGGAGTTTGAGGTTGGGTAAGGCCATGCTGTGTATAAAGAGGATGAAGACTACCACAATAAAATGAAGGTCCTCTGACAATTCATTTCAACAATGTCATTGCAAATAGCCAGTGTATTAAACAAAACTGAGGATTATCATGTACCTGAAAAACAATGACACACACCAAAAGCCAGAAAAATTTCCCCGAGGGAACAACAAAGTCACTCTGGCCTTGATCTGACTTTGAGGCCCCTCTAGCACAGGTCACACCTATGCTAAGAATTTAGCATTCAAGCTGCCTGTTCTCAGCTGGTCATTTTGATGACAGATCACCAGTGAAAAATGCCCATAACACCTACAGTGCTGTATATTACACGCAAACTCTCAAAAAACAAATTGTTTTCTAATAGACAGACAGACAGGGATAGTGATAGGGTTGCTGCCTGTGACAAAAAAATGGATAGCACTTCATATCTCCTTGTTGAGCATTTTTTTAATCCATATGGCTAACTAAAGATGAAAAGATGGTTAACTCTGATTTAGTCAATGGTTAACAAATGTTTAACAAGGAGCCATTACTATGAAGTGCTTCCAACGGATGCGAAGATTGGTGGTAGCTCTGTGGTGTCCAGAGATATTTCATAGACACCTGTTAATTCCACGGAACTAACTCTGCAGAACTTCCCTCCAATGAGCTCATTGCCAGATTGAGTTCTGTGACAGTCAGGCTCACATAGAAGCCATAATCCAACACCAAAGGCCTAATCTAGCACAAGGGGTTCCTCCTCCAGCACATATTAACCCTTTGCGGAGTAAGGATTTTCCCCCAGTTCTTCTAGAATTTTACTCGAATTCCACTGTGTTAAAAATCTTCTTAAAGTCTTAATAACATAACATCATAATGAGAACGCAACATTTTTGCAAAATTCTAATCACATCTGTATGTGCTGATACTCCTGTGGCTGAACCCAGCAGCGGTCCTACTCATCTGAGGGCCCTAGGCAAAATATAGGCATGGGGCCATTTTGAATGACTTTCGGGGGTATTTATTTACCATGGTGGGGAGACTGTTGCACCTCCTACAATAATGGGCAAATTTGGTGGAGGCCTAGGCAACTGCCTAGTTCGCCTATTAGTAAAACCGGCTCTGGCTGAACCCAATCCAACCAACCCAACCTGCCTGGAGGGTATGGCAGGCAGTTCAAACACGCACGCACCCCTTTCCCTGCCAGGTTGTCGTCCAGCACATTTCTGAAGGAGGGAGAGAAAGGAGAGCAGAGCAGACAGAGAGATGGCTGCCTGGCCTGCACCACCATCCAGCCTCAGCTCAGCCACCTGCCTCCAGACAAAGCAGCGAGCAGCTCAGCTCAAATATGCGCTCCGCCAGCCAGCCAGAGCTTGGTGAGGGAAGAGGCTAGTCTCTGTAGAGGGTTATGCTAGGCAGGGGCAGATCTAGCCATTTTGGGGCCCCGTAGGCGAAATATAAACATGGGGCCCTCAAAAGTCATTATATAGACATACAATTCTGTGTTTCGGTGATATTTCAGTTTCATCTTCCATTACTTTAGATACAGTTAATGACAAATTAAGATCAAGCCTAGTTTTTTTTCCGTTGACCACAATTGGTGTGACAGTAGGCCCCCCTATGGAGGACATATTTAGTCGGGCCTTAGGCATTTGCCTAGATTTGCCTAATGGTCTCTGATGCCAGGCAGGGTTGTTGGCACCACTGTGCCATCAGGGGAGCACTCAGAATGGCACTTAACCAGCACTCAGACGAACACTGCAGTGCATTGTGGGAGAGAAAGGATACCTCCGTGATCTGTCTCCACTGCAACAAGTCTCTGTCAAGATGTCACTGTACAGCTCCCCTCCAATATGCTGTACACACTAACTGAGCATGCATGCATAACTGGAAATAAGGGGTTGTTTATACTAGCCTACATACCTGGGTATTTTGATAAATGTAGACCTTGCCCTTCGTTTGTGCCCTTCTTTTATAAACAGACAGAGGTCTTTCCTCTAAAAACGAAGCTTCAAAAACACTCTGGCAAAAGTGGAGTTTTTTTTTTTAAATTCTGGTTAGCGTTTGTATTTCAACAGAGATAAACGGAGACTTGAATCGCGTTCTCCTTACCGCGCCCATGTATCAACAATCAACATACAGTATTTATGCGTATTTTCCCATGATCTAAACGGAAATATTTTGGTAAGCATAGAGAAGAAAAATGTTTGTTTATCAAAATACCCGGCTATGTAAAAACATAGGGAGTGGAATGCAAACACAGTTGGGAAATATGTTCCTTTAAATATTTAAAGGACTATGGGATATGTGTGTGTGGAGGGGGGTAGGCATTAACCTTGTCCAGTTTTTCAGAGAATATTTTTCTGTACCTACCTAACTATATACCAATATCTATTGTAATATCGAATCTAGCCTATTTTTAGATGTCAAAATTCACCCCCAGCCACCCCTACAATATGTTTTCTGTCATCTGCTGGGGGAAGTGACATCGCCCTCTCCACTGCCTGTATGATTCACTCTGCCTGCCACGTAACCCAGGCAAATTCAGACCATAATGGAAGGGATCAAACGAGGACTCGCAGGCAATCATCTCTGGGTTACATGATTTCAATGCACAGCGAGGGCAGAGCCCCACTCTACTCTACTCTGCGGAAAGAGGAAAAGCACTGATCCTTGAACGAGGGATCACATGAAAGTAATAGGAGCATATGGGAACACGTGAAAATGAGAATATATGGATATCATAAAAAAAAGAGTGACAGACTGAACGACTGAACGAAAGAAAGGAGGAGGAAAGAAAGAAAGAAAGAAAGAAAGAAAGAGAGAGAGAGAGAGAGAGAAAGAAAGAAAGAAAGAAAGAACGAAAGACAGAAATGCAGAAAAATAGAAAGAAAGAAAGAAAGAAAGAAAGAACGAAAGAACGAAAGAAAGGAAGGAAGGAAGGAAGGGAGAAACAAAGAAAAACTAAAAAAAAATGATTGAATGAATGAATAAAATGAATGATATTTCTCTGAGCAAGATGGTTAGCCCATAAAAGCTGAACCATGGTAAGAAGGCTCATCTTTCATTTTTTGATGCATGGCTTTGGTGTCTCAGATTATCCATCACTAAGATATTTCATTAGCGATTACACAGCATGGCGTACAAGTCCTGAAGGTTACACCAGAGACAAAGAGTGCTGCTGCACTTTTAAAGCATTTCTTCTCCTCAGGGTTGTAAGCCAGAAATGACAAATGGATGGGCCTTGCAAAACAAGGAGCCACTGTAAGTCTAACTCATTGTTTATAGGCTATCCTTATATAGCCTACTGTATAAACGGCGACACTTTATTTCATGGTTTACTTCATTGAAATGCTAGAACTTTATTTCGTGGTTTCTTTATAGTGTATCTACTGTACATGTATTGTGCTGTGAGTTCTTGCCAATGTAGTCTGCAGTTGTCAATTAACAAAATTCGGCCTAGAATGTCCCCATTTTTCAGCAGTATACGCACTCTGTGACGGGGGGGATCTTTGCAGACGATTTGACTTCTCAGCATAAATTGGGCTTAAGAATGTATACCCTGGGACCAAATACAAACTAGAAGTGGTTAAATCGACTCTAAATGTGAAATCAACACTGGACATTTGCTGTGCCCTATACTGCTATAGCTATAGACATGCATCAGTCTGTTTGCCTGCTGAATCTGATGTCTCTTTGCCAATCAGGGGCCATTGATCAGGGTGCCCTGGTGGCAAGTGGAGAGGGCTGCTGTTCTGCGGGCTAGCTGATAAACCACCATCCTGGTCGGCCCTGCCCTGCCTTGCCCTTACTCACCCCCTCTATCAGTCATCAAGGAAGTCTGCAGTTACCGCAGCATAGATCTTTCTTGCTGACTGACTGCCTGCCTGCCTGGCTCGGCAGGCTCGACTCTCTGTGTGTGTGTGTGTGTGTGTGTGTGTGTGTGTGTGTGTGTGTGTGTGTGTGTGTGTGTGTGTGTGTGTGTGTGTGTGTGTGTGTGTGTGTGTGTGTGTGTGTGTGTGTGTGTGTGTGTGTGTGTGAAGCTCTATCATCTTCATCTCTCCTCATCTCTGTCTTCCTATATATGATCTTTATCTCCACCTCATGTGTCTGCAAGTCTTGCCCCCCCCCCTTCCGCTCCTCTCACACTCTTAGACTCTCCTTCTCCGAGTTTCTCTCTCTCTCTCTCTCTCTCTCTCTCTCTCTCTCTCTCTCTCTCTCTCTCTCTCTCTCTCCCGGAGCCTTTGTTTTTTGTCACCTTTATGCCTCTAAAATTGCTCACAACAACGTAATTTGTCTTTTGCTACTCATCTCTTTTTTTGGTTCACACTCTTGACCATTTTTAAACTTAGATGTCAATATGTTTCATTGTTCCTCCTCCTCCTCATTTTCCTCCTCCCTCCCTCTCTCTCTCCCTCCCGCCCCAATATTTTTTGTCACTATCTTTTCACCACATAATCCTGCTGCCTCTCTTTCTCCCTCTCCACTCCACCTGGCTCTTTCTCTTTCTCTGCACTTCTCCCTCTCTCTCCGTCCTTTTGTCTTCAGACTAAAGTCAGTGAGTGCAGTCTGAGGACTGAGGAGACGGAAATGTTGCAAAAGCAAAAGGCTTCCCCACATTAAAATGAAACATGATTCATTTATCACTTTTATTTTCTGTAAAAAGCTGCAAAGTCATCCTTCTCCTCCTCCCTTCTTTACACCTGACCGGCCTGATTCCATCTCTCTCTCCCCAACTCCATCTGTTTTTCCCCTCCAGCTTTCTGCCTTTTCTTTATATCCTCCTCTCTCTCTTTTGCTTCATTTCCAGTTTTTCGATACGTGTCAAAATATGAGTCTCTTGCTCCATCTCTCATCTTCATTCACCTGAATTGCTTAAACTCCCTCTCTCTCTCTCTCTCTCTCTCTCTCTCTCTCTCTCTTTCTCTCTCTCTCTCTCTCTCTCTCTCTCTCTCTCTCTCTCTCTCTCTCTCTCTCTCTCTCTCTCTCTCTCTCTCTCTCACACACACACACACTGTCTTCTCCCACCATTTAATCCACGTTATGTCATCTTTCTCCACCTCCATCTCTCTGTTCTCATCCCTCTATCCCTCCATCCCTCCATCCCTCCCTCTGTCTCACCTGCTGTCTGTGGCAGCGGATGTATTCCAGGTGGACCTGTCTGCTCCTGACCTCGCGCCGTGGCGCCGTCGCCGTCTCCGGTGCGCGTGGCTCCGTGACCTGCACAACAAGCGGAAAGAGAGAGAGAGAGAGAGAGAGAGAGAGAGAGAGAGAGAGAGAGAGAGAGAGAGAGAGGGGTAGAGAGAGACAGAGAGGTAGAGAGAGAGAGAGAAAAACAGAGAGAGAGGTAGAGGTAGAGAGAGAGACAGAGAGAGAGAGAGAGAGAGAGTGAGAAAGAGAGAGAGAGAAAGAAAGAAAGAAAGAAAGAAAGAAAGAAAGAAAGAAAGAAAGAAAGAAAGAAAGAAAGAAAGAAAGAAAGAAAGAAAGAAAGAAAGAAAGGAGGAAACAAAGAAAGACAAAGAGGATGTGCAAAAAGGGTGAGAGATTGACAGAGAGCAGGAGGGAGGGGCAGAGAGTGAAAGAGAAAATTACTCCCAAAAAGCATCGGGAACACAAAAATAAGCCCACGACTCATTGTGAAACACACAGCTGATGGGCTGAAAGCAATAGCATGATAGCTGTGCCATTACACCGTGATGGATCCCTCCCCACCGTTCAAGACAAAAACACCAGACAAAAGCAACCACACTGGTGGTAGTAAACACATATGGTGAATTCAGGTAAATTGGGCCACTTTTTGCATAAACGAATGGCCTGATTTACCAGAATTCACCCCTACATACTGTGTTGTGTTGTGCTGTGTAGTGTAGTATTTTGTTCATTATGTATAAAGGTCCAGTTGAATTGGAAATGCATCAGACAAATCGGGCAAATGTTTATGTAACTGGAACGCAGTTCACCTTTGATAGGCTAAGGTTTTTCAGTGGCATTTTCGCCGATGGAGACGAAAATACGGATGGGCAGGCAAGGGCAGGTAACGGACTATGACTCCATGTGGCCTCTGGGCCAGACAACAAGAATGGGCCCCCCTCCATGGAATCGCAGGTTTCCAAAAAAGATTTGGGGGGTTTAGCAGGGATGTTAGAGAGCCTTCATTGTTGGGTGTTGGGGGATTTTGGGGGAGAAATGTAAACATTTTGGAGTTAAAAGTGCAAATGTAACACAACACACTATAAGAACATAAATAGATAAAACATGAAGTGGGCTTGGGCTTCAGGGCCCCTTTGCTCTTGGGCCCCTGGGTCTGGCCCAGTAGGCCCGTGCAATAGTCCGTCCTTGGGAAAAGGCCAGGGTGAGGAGAGGTGAACAGAGGCTAGGCAGATGGAGAAGTTGGCATTTTGGTGGAGGATACATACATATACAGTCGACACACACCACACACGCACACACACACACACACACACACACACACACACACACACACACACACACACACACACACACACACACACACACACACACACACACACACACACACACACACACACACACACACACACACACACCTAAGAGTTTGTCCTAAGAGTGCATTGGGGAAAAACCCCCACTGCAGTGGCCCTCAGCAGAGCTGTAAGTGCAGTCTGCTCAGGGCATGAAATTGGTTTGTGTGTTCTTTCTCTCTTTCACTCTAAATCTCACTAAATCTCTGTCTCACACACACACACCACTCCCATCCAGGGAAGCTGACAGGGGGCAGGCAAGGGGGTATGCTGTCCCAGGCCCAGGGAAAAAGGAGGCCCAGAATTGGATCTTCATCACATTATGCTATGTATTGGGTCGGGGGCCCATTTAGTTGATTTTGTCCCGGGCCAGGCCAAAGCTGTCAGCGGTCCTGCTCCCATCATCCTCCCTCTCTCCCTCCAACGCACCCTAACATACACCCATTAACTCTTCCTCTCTTTCTCTCTCTCTCTCTCTCTCTCTCTCTCTCTCTCTCTCTCTCTCTCTCTCTCTCTCTCTCTCTCTCTCTCTCTCTCTCTCTACAGTAGCTCTCTCTTTCTCAGTCTCTGTCTCCCACACAGCACAATGTTATCTGAAGCATTAAATTCCACTGTTGCTTCTATTGGGCAGATACTATGGTTGAGAGAGAGAGATAGAGAGAGAGAGAGAGAGAGAGAGAGAGAGAGAGAGAGAGAGAGAGAGAGAGAGAGAGAAGAGAGAGAGAGGATGCGAGTAGAGAGAGAGAGAGAGAGAGAGAGAGAGAGAGAGAGAGCGAGAGTGAGAGAGTGAGAGAGAGAGAGGTGACACACACATTGAGAATAAATAGTGAGAGAGCTCTTTGTGCCTCTGCCCTGCCTCAATAATCTTGACAAAGATTGTTTGGCTAAAGGTGTAAGAGAGGGGGAGAAAGAAAGAAAGACAGACTGAGAGAGAGAGAAAGCGAGAGAGAGAGAGAGAGAGAGAGAGAGAGAGAGAGAGAGAGAGAGAGAGAGAGAGAGAGAGAGAGAGAGAGAGAGAGAGAGAGAGACAGAGACAGAGACAGAGACAGGGAAATTTCTCTTAGGCTCACATCTGGGCTTGTGCTTGTGGAGCAATAGGGGAAGATATACATACAGTTAGCTTGTCCAGGCTTTATATTGCAGAGCCCAGCCCCTTGTTATAGCGTAACGACGCCATCAGGGCCAGCGTTATATACGGCACAATAAAGGCAAACAGCCGCCTACCACTTGGCCCCTTGCATATAAATAAGGTTACAGCCAGGGCCACGGACAGCTGTTGGACAGGCCCAGGACAAAGTCATCTGAAAGGGCTCCTTAGCCCAATAGATATAATGTAATGAGGACCCAATTATGCCCCCCCCCCCTCTCCCTGGGCCCCGGACAAAAGTCCCCTTTGCCCCCCCCCGTCAGCACCCCTGGTTACAGCGGGAGGAGAGCAGAGAACGGCCATAGTTATCAGTTATGTGGTATACTCCAAAAGCCCTGTATGTTGTTATACAACTACTATTTATGTGGAACATACTTTTAAATGAGGCCGCAAAATGATCCACAGCAGCGAGGTCTGTGCTAACATTGGTTAAGCACCTGTAATACAAGTGTAGAGCTGGCGCTGCCGGCAGAACTGAATCAGCAAACTTGTTCAAGCATCTCTGTGTGGGTGGCTGTTGAGTTTTGTTTGCGTATGTGTTGCCAGGGCCGCGCACAGCTCTCGCCAGGCTCAGGACAAAGTCACCTGAAAGGGATCACCCCATCTAATATATACAATGTAATGAGGGAGAGCTGACCCCTTTGTCCACCCCTGTCGGATTCCCTATGAGTGCATGCCAATATGCAGACTTGCATCCTCCACTTGTGCTTGTGACCTCGTACCAGGAAGTAATATGTTGTGATGACATCAACACTGACAACAGCATTGTATTTTAATATCTCGCACAACTCAATTGTAAAGTCATTTTCTAATTTGCAAACTGGTTGGTGAATGAAGACTACCAGTAGTCCCCCAAAAATGTTGGCTAGGCTGACAGTGGGGGAACTTCATTGTTTTCTCCACGGAGGTGGGGCGTCGGCAAAATGTGAGGCCACAAGCACAAGTGGAGGAAGGTGGTCCGCATATTGGAACACCCCCTATGTGTGCCAATTAACCAGTGTCTGGAGGGGCAAAAAACATCACCAACCTTTTCTTGTGCTTTCTCTCTTCCTTCCTCTTCCGCTTAGGGGTTGAAGAGCTGCAAGATCAACAACAAAACATTCAGCATTCAGCAATTTTGTAAGTCAGTAAACTGCTTATGTGTTACTGTAATGAGTATTAGGCCAGTAATGGCAGACCGTTGTAGTCTACGGTACATACCTGTGTCTTCTTTTTTTCGATGAAGTCCTATGATAGATGGAGAACAAATACTTTTATGAAAATGCAATTTTACAACACATTACAGTATTTCACATGAACCACCACCCATCTCTCTATTTCTCATAAGATACGGAATGAATGTATTATAGGACTATTTAAATTATACATACACTAGTATTTTCATCCATGTTAATTTGCCACTATGGTGTGGTCTCCCTCACCCATCTCTCGACTACTTTTCATAAGATAAGATAATATGAGATAAGATATGCATATCGTTTATAGGCCTATATTATACCTATTCTGATACATGTTTATTTGAAACTATGGTGTGATCTCGTCTATCAGTTTTTCAAAAAACAGTCATAACAGTCACATCCTAGATGTAATGTCGTTTTGCTTCATCCAGTTTTTGCTATATGGCACGTTTAATATACAGTAGCTGTGTGGGCGAGCGTGCGTACGTGTGTGCGTGCGTGCGTGCGTGTGTGTGTGTGTGTCATGAAAGTCATGAACATTAATGTCATCTTAGGCCCCTTTAAATAAAATGTCAGCTGATTTTAATGACATTATGCTTTATCTCTGTAATCCAGTTTGTTATTCATCCCCACCCATGCAATTAAGTCCATCGCTGGATACCTTATTAAGAGGTCTGGCAGCTATGCCACATTTTTCTATGCACGTACATTTTATCGTCAGTGGTAAACACACCTTTAATTTTCCATTTTTTCTGCACATAAGCAGAATATGCCCTGTGTACTGTGTACTGTGTACTGTGTAATGTGTGTGTGATTGTGTGTGTGTGTGCGTGCGCATGCGTGTGAGTGTGTGTGTGTGTGTGTGTGTGTGTGTGTGTGTGTGTGTGTGTGTGTGTGTGTGTGTGTGTGTGTGTGTGTGTGTGTGTGTGTGTGTGTGTGTGTGTGTGTGTGTGTGTGTGTGCGTGTGTGTGTGTGTGTGTGTGTGTGTGTGTGTGTGTGTGTGTGTGTGTGTGTGTGTGTGTGTATGTGTGAGTGTGTGTCCTACCTGTGCTGCTTATGCTTCTTGGAGCTCTTCTTCTTCTTCTTCTTCCTCCTCACGGGGGAGGGGCTGTATGATGGAGTCCTGGACAAATACAAACAAAATGTCCTCTTGAGTACAGTGCACAAAGCCTATTCACTAACACAGCATTTTGAATATACTATACTGTATATATATCTCTCTCTTTCTCTCTTTCTCTCCATCTCCCTCTCTCTCTCTCTGTCTCTATTTATGTTTGACACACTGTGCACGAACATACACATATGTTAGAAATTCAAGCACCTGCTCTCTTAGATACACTAGTATGTGTGATTTCATTATAAAAGAGGCTTGTATCACTGCCTTGCATGCGAATGTAGGCTTTCTTCTTCCCCTTCTCCTTGTGCTGTAAATGAAATTCAAAGCCATCCACAGCGGTTGGATGCACACGCAGCGCACAGTCACGGCCGTATACACAGTGAGTATACACATCCACTTATCTATCCGACTGACCTCTGTCTCTTCCTCTTGCGTTCAGATTTCTTCTTCTTCTTCTTTTTCCTCTTTGGGTGGGGGGAAAGGTCGCCATCAATAGATCCGCTGCGAGAGGAGGAGAGAGGAGAGAGGAGAGAGAAAAGATGTTGTTATTATTGCACAGCTCTCCTCAAGGATGCACTCAATTTGCTGACTTACAGTAAACTGAATGCAATACAACACCAATCTGCTTCAAGACGACTTGCTTTCAAATATGGAGAAAGGGAAAAAGTCAGTTTAAAACCAGGATTTCTTTGCTCACCCGAAACATTATGTACATTTAAAAAAAAAAAAATGGGAGCAAAGAAATCCTGGTTTGAAGCTGACTTTTTCATTTTCTTCATCTGGTCATTTCGTTGTCCTGCTCTGTCCTGGTGTCTTCTTATCTCACAAATTCATTCAAATGGCATTTTTTACACATGTATACCGTAATGATGATGACAAAATACTGTGAACTCCTCATACTCTGAAGTCCTTAGTGGATTTTTGAATGCAATAATAAACACTAAATGAAAATGCGTTATACAATAGAACATTCAGTCTTCAAAATTAAGTTTCAGTTTGGTTTTGCTTGTCATGATACTGGCTAGATGTACTGTACATAAAAAAACAGATAGGCCTACACATAGTTGTTACAGGTAAAAATATTGTAATTGGTACAATAAACATAATAGAAGAAAAATAAATGCAATCAGCAAAAGGCATGAGACTTAATTAAAATGCTTGAACATGGAGCACATATAGGCTACATCAATTTCAAATGTCAAGGCTTCATGCTGTCCGTCATTACACAAGCCGAGACCTTTAGTTAGTGCATAAATAGAAAAATGAAGCATGTCGCTGACACGTAACAAAGGCATATCACTGATTCTTGAGAAAGTGGCTAAAACAGGTTGTAATCTTGAAAGAAAAAAACGAAGTGAATTACAAAATAATATGGTATATCCTCGTAGACAAAGGTCTTGGCTTTTCAGAAATGCACAAGGCCAATCTCCCCATTTTCCATTTTTTTCAGAAATCAGATTTTTCTCCGATCATACCTTGTTTTTTGTCAACACCGTCAGACACAATTAAAAGCAATAAAAAGTGTATTGATTTGGTTGCATATGTATCTGGAGTTTTTAAGTGATTGTGTGTGTTTTTTGGTTTACACATACGCCTTTAAATGTTGAAAATTCACTTTCATTCTATTTTAATACTGCTTCATGTGTTCTAATTTAAAAATATGTGCTGTCAGACAATGCTTACTTAATGGCTAAATAGATCAAACAATTTTTTGTAATTTCACAAATATTCGTGTAGGCTTAAATTTGCTATTACTTTGATAATTCAACAACTACAAAGGAAAATTTTGTAAGCACATTCATTTAAAATGTCCAAAACTCCTTCTTACGGTGGTGACAGTAATCTGAAGGTGGTGAAAGTGACCTAATTATTACCTACATTTAGCAAAATAAATAGCCCTCTCAAGTCAATGACATCTAGCATAAACACTTTATTTTTGTGTGTGCACAGTATGTTTGTGCATGTGTTTTTTCTTCATTTGTTAGATACTCTAGGAAGTAGGCCTAGATTATTGAAAATGTGGCATAAACAGGTTTTAAATTGTTCAAATCCAAAATATAGAGGTGTATTATCATAGATGAACGTCTTGGCTGTGCAGTGAATGTATTGGCCAAGCTCCCCATGTTTTACATTTTTCATAAAATGGGCTCTTTCTTGGTTTTGTCACCAGCGTCAGACAGAATTAAAAGTAAAAAAATAAGTTTACTGTATTTAAGTGAAATACTTTTACAATTCAATATAATTGTAGATACTTATTGGAAGCATATTCTTAAAACTTGTCAAAAACATGTAAAACACATGCTTTTTTGTGAACTACATCAGATGTCACCACCGTCAGGTTTTGTGACAAAAAAAACCTCCAAATGCACCTCAGTGGAGGCTGGAGTATAAGTTTGGGTCACAATTATTACTAACATGTCTGGTAATGTTTCATTAACCAGCACAATTTAGTAAAATATGGAACAAGATGATGAGCGGAACAAAATCTGACGGTGGTGACATCTGACGGTGTGAGACAAAAAAACACTCTTTTACATATTGTGCATTTTTTGCTCACATTAGCCACTTCGTTTTCGCTCTGTTTCTTAGGGGCTTCATGACGCTTCTGAAAAAGTATATATAATTAACATTAATGTAACAATAATACTATTAAAACCCCCGACGGTGTTGACAGTTTATGGTTGGGACAGTATCAGTGTCCAAACAAATGATCAAATTGAGGAGAAATTAGTAAACGTACCAGGAGTTTCAGTGATGGTGAAGTATTCAATAGAGCTAAAGGTTTGAAAAGGGGTCCTAAGTAATAACAATGACCTTGTGCATACCTGATTTTATTGTCTTTAAAAAACATCTGACGGTGGTGACTAATATGCTGGACACACTTTGAGCAATCAGAAAATAATAGTAAATATTGCTTTACACGCACTATGTGCATATCTGCAGAACCACTTCAATATGGACTTTTACATCATGGTGATATTATTCAATAATATCAGTGATTTTTACATTTTAAGTCAATTGAAATGATGATGTCTGTCCTTGGGACAGCTGTTTTTACAGGGTGTGGGCAGGTTTATAGCCATGAAAAGTAATACAATTACACTTAAATATTTCAAACGACTGTACATTTATGTAACAGACCCCTGTGTCTTTACCTGGATTCATTTTGTTCATGAAAATGTAGTTTATTTTCAACAGAATTGGCAGTTTATTGCAGAGACATGTTTTAGCCGCTTTCTCAAGAATCAGTGATAAATTGGCTTAAAATATTTGCCCTCACATAGGGCTTTCAGGCCGAACAGAACGGAGCCGGAGCCGGTGCCCGCACCAGTTACGTTCGGCACTTAAGTGCTTATCTGCGAACCGTCCGTGTTCATACCGGGCTCCGAACTTTTTCCGCACGTGACTGTGTTACCCGGATGAACCTGCTGACGGCCTGGTATTTTGCGGTTCGCATTGCGAACCAACTTTCCGGTTCGCGAACGCAATTATCTGTGGCGTGAACACGACGGCCGGTTCACGATTAGGTGCGGGAACGGGCTCCAACGCGGTTCTCAGTCGGCCTGAACGCGCTAACACAGCGCAACACAGAGACAGCCAATGTTAACTATTGAAAAGATCTGCAGCAGTGGTTCTCAACCTTTTTGACCAAACACCCCCTCTGACCTCATCATAAACCTGCCAATGCCCCCTTAATATTAACAAGTCTAACAGGTGGACAAAGATGCGTCCGTCAAACTCTGACCACTTGTGGACACAGGAGGGAATTACAATTTAAAGAAAGCGTTTCAGACTGACAGACAGACCGATGGATGGACATACCCTCTTAATAGAGATGATATGACGCGTCTAAAAAATATAGACTAATGCCCCCTTCTGACAACTTAGTGCCTTCCTCTCGGCTCCCCCTGGGTGGCTG
>NC_085859.1:40472892-40487892 GCF_034702125.1 Engraulis encrasicolus | reverse complement strand
ACTAGCGTGTGTCCTAAGCAAGTAAGCGGGTGTGTAAATTTGAATAAAACACCAGAGAGGTCGCACAAGACATTTGCCCTCTCTTTAAATGCAATTTAGTGCGTCTTCGCCCAGGCTAATTGAGTTGGTTTGCGAATCTTTTTCGGAGAGGAGTTTACGGGCCCGAGCGTGGCGGCGGCGGTGGGTGGGATGACGGAGGAGCAGGAGGGGGATTTATGGCGTGCAACAAAGCAAGCGCAGCATCTGACAGGGAGGAAATGTCGTTGCGGATCAAACAGTGCCCTTTCAGCTCCCTCTAATCCCTTCAAATTCGCCAGCCCATCTGACTCGTGTGATGTTTCTGAGGATAACCTTCACATTAAAGTCACGGAGGCCATCAGTGTGCCGTCGTGGGCTTGCAGAGTTTTTTCCCTTGCTCTTCGCTTTTGCCAGACAGATCAAAGGCCCCGGGTGCTGGTCGATTTCTTGCTCAACTGCACTACAAGTCCAAGTTAAATATGACAACACAATCGCCTTTGTTTTTTGCATGGTCTTTTAAGTGCGAGACACGAGAGCTTTGAAACATGAATGGAGAAAAAAAATGGAGGAAAAGCGGTTTTGAGATCAGTCTGATTAATAAAAAATAAAGAAAGAAATACAAGAGTTCTCTGAAGTGTTGGAAACTGACACAACACATTTAGTGAGGACCAACAGAATGGGACCGCCCCAACAGAATAAAGAGCTCTGATATCATTCTTTGGAAAAATCAGTTTTTTCTTTTCTTCAGATTTTGTACCTATAGAAGGGCAAAAGTACTTTTTTTTCCATCTCTTGGGCGTTTTTGTATTGAACAAACGTCTGTAGCCGTGAAGATGGGAGGGAGCAACTGGGGACACCGATAGTTGAAATGCATTAACACTGATGAGACAAAGTCAGCAATTCTCTGTCTGATTAGAAAACTGTGTCTCTCATTAAGATGTCCTCTCACACATTCTCTTTCCCTGCTGAAAGATATCCCATGACACTGGCACTTCCTGATAGCCTGGCTGCCAAACACTGGCGCCTAAATATCTCAGTCTTAATTCAACATTTACAGAGTTGAATGGCACATTCTTGGTGTTGACCCCACTCTCTTGGTGTTGAATTAAGACTGTAAATGGGGCCCTGCCGTGGCTGAACGGTAGGGCACTTGTCTGCAATGCGGCCGACCTGGGTTCGATTCCTGGCCCGGGTCATTTGCCGATTCTCTCCCCATTCTCTCCCCCTTCGCTTCCTGTCCACCTCTCATATCCTGTCATCAATAAGGACGAAAAAGACCCCCCAAAAAATCTAAAAAAAACAAAAACAAAAAAGCCTGTTAAGGGACCTAACAGACAGAGCTTGATATGGCAAACCTGCAGGATAAACCTGCAAACCTGAAGGTTCAACCAGCACCATGCGACAGCGAGATCAATAAGCATCTCCTCAAATGTACCTAGTAGGACTGGACGGAGCTACAAACAATATGACCAGTGATTATGAGGATGTCTTTATATAGCACTCATGTTTCACTGCTGCATTATATCACCTAATAATAATTGGCAGGTTGGCCAGACTGACTTCAATTCAATATATGCGGTGTGTCACTGCCGGCAGCATACGCAGCCTTGAATAAACATCTGCAGTAAAAATCTGCAGGACAAATCTGCAAAAATGTGAGGGGTGTATTCACTTCTGTGACATACTGTATCTCCTAGTAATTGGCAGGTTGGACTTGGCCAGACTGACTTTAATACAATATATGCGGTGTGTCACTGCCGGCAGCATGTACAGGCATACGCAGCCTTGAATAAACATCTGCAGTAGTGGAGGAGATGGGAGCAGACGGGGACACTACTTATAGTTGAAATGCATTAAGGTTGACGAGAGACAAAGGCAGCTAGAGCACTTTTGTCTGTCTGATTAAAAAACTTTGTCACTCATTAAGAGGTACTCCCACACGCTCTCTCTTTCTCTGGTGAACACCCCCACTGAACTGCCACCAGAGCCGGATTAAGGTGGACAGGGGCCCCTATAGGCTACATGTTGCTGTGGGCCCCCTTGGAAGGCAAATTTTGCAAGAAATTTACATAGCCAGCGTCCTAATTATGAGCAGGAAAATAAGGATGACATGTCTACCTACTGCACTCAACAAAACATGACTTTCTCAATATCACATCTTCTCACAATTCTGCAATTTTACACTTTTGTCAAGTCAGGGGGCCCCCTGGCAGCCATATCTAGCCTGTGGGGCCCCCTTGCAGGTGGGGGCCCCTAGGCTGCAGCCATATCTAGCCTGTGCGTTAATCCGGCCCCGACTGCCACTGCCACTGCCTGTGACTGCAGCTGACTCTCCATACACTAGCAGTCAGTCTGAAGCAGTGCGGCTGCCTTTTCACTGAAGACCTCCGCATGAGTTTGAGTCACTGCTGGTGAATAGATCTCATCTTATCAGTGCACTTGTCACCAAGCAAGCAAACACATACACACAGGCACGGGCACAGACGAAGACGCAGCCACAAAACGCAGGCACAAATACACCTACACAGAGACATAAAGACACACACATGCACGCAGGCCCACGCACACACACGCACACACACACACACACACACACACACGCATGCACGCACGCACGCGCACACACACACCACACACACACACACACACACACACACACACACACACACACAAATACACATGCACGCACCGCACACACACACACACACACACACACACACACGCACACACACACACGCACACACACACACGCGCACACACACACACACACGCACACACACACACACACACACACACACACACACACACACACACACACCACACACACACACACACACACACACACACACACACACACATACACACACACACACACGCACACACACACACACACACACACACACGTAAACAAGTTGTCAAGATGTAGTTATTACTGGGCCGGAGACGAACCCAGCCTTGGGTTGTTTTGTTTGTTTGTTTGTTTGTTTGTTTTTCCTGGTTTGATTGTATCATCAGTGTGTCTTCTCTTCCCTCCGCATTAACAGAACGTCTTGGCAGATCTCCTGGAATTACTCTGCATTGCAATGTGATGCAGTAAGAAGAGACTGTCTGGGCCCAGGGCTGGACTGGGATAGAAATAGGGCCCGGGAACGTTTGGCTTAAAGGGCCCCTCATCGTTAGCGGCACAGAAATGATACACCGTTGGGCCCCGCACCCTTGTGGGCCCCAATTTTCAGAAATGTAAAAAAAACAGTTCTGAAAATAGGGGCCCACGAGGGCGCGGGGCCCACTGGGAAATGCCCGCTATGCCATATGGCCTGTCCGGCCCTCTCTGCATTGGAATGTGATGCAGTAGGAGACTGGGCCTGTAAATGCCACAGTAAAAGTCAGAGATTTCATCTCTCATCTTTATGGCGCTGGGTGAGCCAGGTGATCATATTTTTTTAAACAGAACTTCTGCATAGTTTTGGGAGTACTTCATAAACAACACAACACAACCCAATACAACTGATGTATTAAAAACATTCTCGAAGCTTTAGCTTGGTGAAATGACATTGTTTGTGTCTCTTCTCCCATGGCTATTGCTTTCAGTTTTTATTGTCCTTCTAAAAATTAAAAGGCAGAAATGTGTTTTCACTATGCCAACAGCATACAGACAGACCAGCACAGAAACAGACACATCCCTATGCAGGTTGTTGGCAGGGGCTGGTCAAGAAGGAAGCTTAACAAACTCAAAGGGTGAAGGGTCAAGGATGACGGTCCCATATGGACAATACAGTTTCCCACAGCGCATTGTAGCTAAGGTGAAAGATTTGTGTTCCAAGGTGACGCAAAATCAGTTGAGAGACAAAAATAACCCTATATCGTGCTATCGTTCACAATGCTACAGTAATAACCATAAAACTGGTCAGATTTTCGCCCACGGCCCCCAAAGCGTGTAAGAATCGCCTCTGCTAGTTAAAAGGAGCCCGATGCCGCAGTATGCCAATACAGGCCCGCTTACAGCTCACATGGCTGCCCTCTGATTTGCCACGGCTCACTGTGCACATGGCTAAACGGGGGCACATTTGTAGGAAAAACACTTTGAGTGTTGTGTGTGTGCAAAAAAATAAAGCAACAACATCACAACCCATTGCACGCTATAACACTATCTGCGGCGATGTACTCTAACTAATTGAGCGTGAATCATTTATACAAAACTTTAACTTTAATTAGCAACACTTGTTCTCTATGCACAATTTAGGATTGCAGGATTACCCACTATTCTGCTGGTGTTGCAAAACTACTCAAATGCCAAGGAGACTCATATTGTCATAGGTAAGGTATTGTAAGGTACGGAGTACAGATAAAGCACAACATCACAGCCCATTGCATCCTACAACATGACAGAGACACCATCTGCTGCGACGCTTCTAATTAACCGTGAATATTTTTACATTCTCAAAAGTGTACCCAAAATTAGATCTCCGAAACACTGGCACTTTTTGAACAGCAACAGTCTGTTGTACACAGTACATTTTTAGATGCGTCCTAGCATCTCTAAAAAAGGATATGTCCGTCCATCGGTCCATCTGTCTGTCTGTCTGCCTGAAATGCTTTCTTTAAATTGTAATTCCCTCCTGTGTCCACAAGGCGGCAGTGCATAGACGGACTCATCTTTTTCCACCTGTCGGACTTGCTCTGTGTTAATTCAACACCATGAGAGTTGAATTGAACACTGTGTTGGTCCAAGTATCTGAGTAATGAGTATTAAACTTTGTATACTGTAGAGCTTGAGGGTTCAACCGCATCAAGTGAGGCAATTGGATAGCTACAAACCAGGCTGGACTAGAATCTGGATCTCCTTGACCAAACTTGCCTGCACAGTAAAAAATAACATATCAGTGTTATTTTAACTCTTAAAGAGATAAAATTAACTCAATTTCACAACATTTGGCCCTGCTCAAAGATGGTGTTTATTGTCTTTGTTGAGTGTAACATATATATTTATATAAATATGTAAATATTTATATATTTATATTTAAATATTTAATATATAAATATTTATTTTATATATTAAGTTATTTCTACTCAATCATTTGTAAATATAATATTGAACACTGGTGGCTCCTGGAGCAGAGTGTTGTACAAACACTATCTGGAATTATACAGTATAAGTTTAGGCTGGAATTTTAACATCCCATTTTGTACTGTGTGTACTGTATATGGGTCTTTGGTAGGACTGAGAAGAAAGTGAAGGTCCGCAGCACTGTTGAATGCTCCCAAAATATTTATTCGCACAACGTTTCGGACTGAACGTCCTACATCATCGTTGCACCTTGATGAAGGACGTTCAGTCCGAAACGTTGTGCGAATAAATATTTTGGGAGCATTCAACAGTGCTGCGGACCTTCACTTTCTTCTCAGTTATCTTACGTTTGGTCCAGCACCTGTGCCACTGATGTGCGCGCATTCTTTGACTTTTTTCTTTGGTAGGACCACACTGCGCCACAGCACGCCACAGTTTTTGACATTTTAATGCTAATTAGAAATGTTCCGATGTAGGCACTGGCAGTGGGTTTAAATGGACTCTCCTTATGCCCATTAACATGACTTCAAATCCTGTGCGGTGGCATGTTTGGTATACGGCAAGTTGTGTTATGCTGCGTTTCTGTGACATGCAATCAGTAGTAACTCAGACATAAATATGTATATTCGCTCAAAGCCTTGTCAATAAGCAACACCAGTTAAATGGACATTCGTTTCCCCACTTATACAGTGTCATATAGTGGATGCAATTTGTGTCAAATGGATTTTCCCACAGTGTAAAGAAGGAGTCAGACCCCCCCACACAATAGACCTCCCCAAGTCACTTCCGTGTGTGTGTGTGTGTGTGTGTGTGTGTGTGTGTGTGTGTGTGTGTGTGTGTGTGTGTGTGTGTGTGTGTGTGTGTGTGTGTGTGTGTGTGTGTGTGTGTGTGTGTGTGTGTACTATACATGTGTGCAATTACCTCTGTGCTGTGTGCTATGTGAGTTCTCAACTTGACAAAAAATGATCACTATGTCCATTATTGCCACTTGCATACATTTTCTTCTTCCTTTCTTTCCTCTAATTACATAGTTAGTGGCACTCAGTCAGAGAGCCTGTGGTGGGCTGCATGCAAATCTCCCTTTACATTTCCCCCCCTTTCTCTCACACAGAACAACCAGTATGGTGTTCGCCGGCACCAGTGTTCTTCTCTGTGTGTGTGTGTTTTCAGAGTGGCTTTTAGCCGTCCGTCGCACTGCCTGACCGACCACAGCAACCTTGAGGGCGAAACGGTGGCAGAGTCACGTCTAATGGCCCCTATTACTTAAGCTGTCAGCCGCCGAGGTGAGTCGCCTGTGTGTGTGTGTGTGTGTGTGTGTGTGTGTGTGTGCGTGTGTGTGTCTGTGTGTCTGTGTGTGTGTGTGTGTGTGTGTGCGTGTGTGTGTCTCTGTGTGTGTGTGTGTGTGTGTGTGTGTATGTGTGTGTGTGTGTGTGTGTGTGTGTGTGTGTGTGTGTGTGTGTGTGTGTGTGTGTGTGTGTGTGTGTGTGTGTGTGTGTGTGTGTGTGTGTGTGTGTGTGACACCAAGAGCTGAGCTGAGCTGAGCTGAGCCAAGCAGGAGCAATGGGGCTAGAAACCTCACAAGACCCAACACAACAGCCCACTTACACAGCCCACTTACTGAGAGAGCACCCCGCTGAGCTGAGCTTCAAGCCACCATTTAATGTCTTACTGCTTCTACCTGCAAGTGAAGATGCACACCTAAATGCACACCTACAGGGGGCTGGCTGGTGGTTAAGGTAATGGACCTCAGACCAGGGGGTCAGAGCTTAGGATCCATCTACCCAACCCCAGAAGCAAGGCAAGCACTGCTCCCCTGGATGCCTGCCGACATCAAGGCTGTCTGGTCTGCTGCTTATGAGTGTGTGTGTGTGTGTGTGTGTGTGTGTGTGTGTGTGTGTGTGTGTGTGTGTGTGTGTGTGTGTGTGTGTGTGTGTGTGTGTGTGTGTGTGTGTGTGTGTGTGTGCACGTGTGTGTGTGCACGTGTGTGTGTGTATGTGTATGTGTTTGTGTGTGTGTCTGTGTGTGTGTGTGTGTGTGTGTGTGTATGTGTGTGTGTGTGTGTGTGTGTGTGTGTGTGTGTTGTGTGTGTGTGTGTGTGTGTGTTTGTGCATGCACTTGTGTGTGTGTGCGTAGGTGTGTGTGTGTGTGTGTGTGTGTGTGTGTGTGTGTGTGTATATATGTGTGTGTGTGTGTGTGTGTGTGTGTGTCTGTGTGTGTGTGTGTGTGTGTGTGTGTGTGTGTGTGTGTGTGTGTGTGTGTGTCTGTGTGTCTGTGTGTGTGTGTCCATCTGCGTGCGTGCGTGTGTGTGTGATGGGTTAAATGCAAAAGGGTGAATATAGTTGTTGGTGCGCTGTGTAATTACAATGGCAGATGGAGTCACTTTCACAGCATCAAAACAAAAGCTGTGACAGATCAAATGCGACTGGTGTGTGAATGTAATTACACAATTTAGACAGCTGATGATGCCTTGATGTGTAGCCTACATGGCAGAATTGCAGCTAACCTATCTCTATGTGTACTAAGTGTTTCCAGCTCCCTTTCAATGCCTGAGAAAAGGATCCGTAACACTTTAGAATAACTACCTATTCACCGCTTTATAAACACTTTAGAAAATATAGCTGCAAGCAGCAATGCGGGGCCAAGCAGGAAGTCCGCCTAAGTCGCCATGGCAACCGAAAGAGCCGAGCAGGCAGACTGTCAGAGACACGCACAGTTATTTTTTACAAGCAGAAATATACCTCGAAATTTGATTTGTGACCTGCAGGTGTCTGCTAGCGATGAGCTGAGTGAGACCTGAAAGTTCTTGTGGGGAGTCATGGGATAGCCAAGATGTGTGTGACGATTCCCAAAGATTCTGACCATGGGTTGCTGAGATATGAGCTCACTTCCTGTTTGGCGTCTGTGTGGAGGATTTTGATCGGCTGTTACGGCCAAACGGTAAAAGATGTAATAAAACCCTTTTAGGGACCTCTTCACAGTGCTCCAGAGATCATGTGTATCAAGTTTTGTGAAAATCAGACTAAATTTGAAGGATGAGGAGCCTTTTATTGATTTTCACCAAATCCAAAATGGCAGGCATTCTATTGTGGCGGATATGATGTCAGAGGGTGCGTTGGATTCGTCTTGGCCCGAGGAATTTAACAGTACTACCAGAATAAAAATTGAGCATGCGGTTCAAAAGTTACAGGCAGAAATGTAGCTAAAACTTTGACCAGCTGGTGGCGCTAGAGAGTTTGAGCTAGCGACCTGAAATTTGTTTTTGGTGGGTCATGGCATGGACAAGAATGTCTGTGACAATTTGCAGACGATTGTGACCATGGGTTGCCAAGATATGACTTAATTTCCTGTTTGACGACTTTTAGGCCGTTTTTGATTGGCTGTCACGGCCAAACAATAAAAGATATAAAAATGAAGAAGGCATTTTTTTTGTGAAGCTCAGTCCAGAGATGCTATATACCAATTTTCAGAAAAAATGTGAAAAATTGAGGGAGGTGATGGGTTTTTATTGATTTTCACCAAATCCAAAATGGCGGGCATTCTATTGTGGCGGATATGATGTCAGAGGGTGCGTTGGATTCGGCTTGGCCCAAGGAATTTAACAGTACTACCAGAATAAAAATTGAGCATGCGGTTCAAAAGTTAGAGGCAGAAATGTAGCTAAAACTTTTGGTGGCCAGCTAGAGAGTTTGAGCTAGCGACCTGATTTTTTTTTTGGTGGGTCATGGCACTGACAAGAAAGACTGTGACAATTTGCAGAAGATTGTGACGAAGGGTGGGTTCCAAGATATGACTTCACTTCCTGTTTGTCGACGTTTAGGCTGTTTTTGATTGGCTGACGATGATGTCAAAGGATGCGTTGGATTTGCCTTGGCCCAAGGATTTCAACGGTACCACCAGATTTAAAATGGAGCGTACGGTTCAAAAGTTACGGGCAGAAACGTAGCAAAAAATTTGACCAGCTGGTGGCGCTAGAGAGTTTGAGCTAGCGACCTGAAATTTGTTTTGGTGGGTCATGGCATGGACAAGAATGTCTGTGACAATTTGCAGAAGATTGTGACCATGGGTTGCCAAGATATGACTTCACTTCCTGTTTGGCGACTTTAAGAACGTTTTTGATTGGCTGTCACGGCCAAACGATAAAAGATATAAAAAATTGAAGGCATAGGTTTTGTGAGGCTCAGTCCAGAGATGCTATATACCGATTTTCAGAAAAAAATGTCAAAAATTAAGGGAGGAGACCCATTTTTAGTGATTTTCACAAAATTCAAAATGGCGGGAAAACTTTCCAGGCGGAAAATGACGTCATAGGGTGCGTTGGATTCGTCTCGGCCCAAGGATTCCAGGGATACCAAGTTTTTGAAAATTGGCCCAGCGGTTCAAAAGTTACAAGCAGAAATGTACCTGCAACTTTGGCCTGCTGGTGGCGCTAGAGGGTTGGGGCTGGGGACCTATAAATTGCTGTGGGTAATGCTGACACGGTCCTGAACGCGTGTGCCAATTTTCAGCATTTTCGACCATACGGCTCTATGGGCTGCCATAGACTCCCTAAGGAGAAAGAAAAATAATAAGAAACAGTAGAAACACTATAAGGTGCCAGGCAGCTTCGCTGCTTGGCCCCTAATAATTAACTAATCAACGAAATATTTACAAATGTTTATAAAGGTGCAAGAAATACTATGTTAACAAAGCAGACACAGCGCCCTCGCATCGGCCCTGGAAGGTTCTCCTTCAAAGACCAGAAGGCATGAAACCACATAAAACTAGCACAGTAGAAGTTAATTCCCACTCCACTGAGCATTGTGCATCCACAAAAGCTTTTTTGGGTAGATATTCTAAAGAGTTACCAAGGACCAGCGTCTTGCTTCTCATCTTGCTTGGACACTGAACTTCTAATGTGATTTTACTATGAGGTTGAGAACTCAAGTCTGGGTACTGAAGTGCTCCACATGAGAAGATCTACATTACAGGACTGTAAACATGCCTCCTAATTCCTCAAAAAAATGATGCCAACTGCCAAAACCTCAAGAAAATTTGCTAGAATTGGAGGTCTTAGCTTTAAGCTTACTAAACCAGAACAGCAGCTGATCCTCCTACCAAATCTCAGGTGCTGAGAGTCAGGGTTCAAGTCCAGGACAGAGTGTTGGGGGGCAAGGGCTATTCAGACATACCGCTATTCAGACATACCGCTATTCAGACATACAGCTATTCAGACATACATACCGTAGGGTTAGGGTTAGGTTTAGGATTAGGGTAACTGTATGCACTCTCCCTAAACTGATAAAAGCTGAGCAACGTAGCACAAACCACAGAAATGGCATATCTCGCAGCGGTTTTCAGACACATCAGTGTCTGAATAACGGCATGTCTGAATAGCGCAATGTATCCTTGTGGTGTTGGCTAACCCCATTGACCTGCATATCTGCCTCCCTCGTCTTCAAAATGTCTGAGGCTGTGGTTTCATGTAGTCCGATCAAGGGGCTTACCTCACATGTCCACGTTTGGGCACTTCAGAAGATACTAACTAACAGGCCGGTTTGTTTTTGTGTATATGCAACAGGGTCGTGGGATGCATATGTGTTTTACATCGCCGTGGCTGACCCCTGACTGTTTGTGGCTTTATACCTCCGCGGTTTGAGAGGAGACCACAGCAGCGCTGGAGGAAATCTCTCTAGCCCACGCACGTCCCGTCCGATGTCCTTATCGTTGTGTGTTTGAATGCAGAAACGCTTAGCGCAGGGCCGGCCCAAGGCATAAGCGAACTAAGCAGTGGCTTAGGGCCCCCAAGACACCAGGGGCCCCCTGTGAGCAGCAAAGATCAAGGAAGGCTACAGTTTTGTTACACACACTGTGTATCCCATAGCAGTGGTCAGCAACTTTTCTCCTGTAGGGCTCCATATTTTTCCTATACAATTATTAAGTATCTGATGCTGAATATAGGTGGTGGTATGAAGGGCCCCCGAATGAAATTTTGCTCAGGGCCCCATAAAGGCTTGAGCCGGCCCTGGCTTAGCGAAGCTAAGAAGCAACGGGCACACCAAGGCACAGCTAGCTCCTCTTTAAATTCTCGGCATCACCTTCATGTTTGCACTGCACAGAGCTGATAAGAGTGTTTACTCTCTCTCTACACAGCAGATCTCCAGACTTCCCTCCCTCACGCCTCTTGTGATTTTTTTTACAGTGCAACCTAAGGATCAAAGTGGGTTTTTGAAAAGTGAGATTGTTTTTGTTCGTTCGCTTTAGGGTCTTTTTTTGAAGAAAAAAATGAAACAATACATTTGAGTGTCTTCCATTTAAGTAGTCTAAATCTTTTCCATCTCCCTCCTGTAGGCGTCTTCGTATAAAAAAAAATAACCAAGACTTTTAACTTTAGATTTCATGAAGTATCAGAGTGATATATGTCGTACAAGAGTCTCCTTCACCTGAGAGGTATAGTGATCAAACATCCTACAGTACACACTGGTTTGATGTGAAAGACAGCTTGTTTCTCTCATGGTGACTTAAAGTGGCTAAAACCTAAGAAGAAAAGTGATTTTGAGACACTTTTTGGAATGTCTTTGGAAGAGATTAAAACAGAATCGAAAAGTCGGGATGAAACCCAGAATCTACAGTAAATCCAAGCAATTTCCAAACAGCCTTGGGGAGGCAGTTCAGAGGAGTTGTTGGACTACTGTTGGATGGCATCGAAGTGCAGGGCTGGCCTGACCATCTGGCATAGCGGGCATTTCTCGGTGGGCCCTGCACCCTCGTGGGCCCCTATTTTCAGAAATATAAATCGTTTTTTTTTTTTACATTTCTGAAAACAGGGGCCCACGATGGTGCAAGGCCCACTGGTGAGTCAATTCTGCGCCGCTAATTAAGAGGGGCCCCTTTAAGCCAAAAGTTCCCGGGCCCTAATTCTTCCCCAGCCCAGCCCTGTCGACGTGTGTTGCTGCCTGACTCTCACTCACCTCCGAGCTCGGTGATGGCTGCGGTGCTTCCGCCCCCTCTTCTTAGCGCGCCCACTGTGATGTCTGGCCACCACTTCGCTCTCCTTGGACTCCGCATCCTTCTCTGTGAATTTTGAAGGTAGTGAGATGGAAGCATCAGATCTGTGGAGGAAGGACAAGAAACAGACCATTGGTTTCTAATAGCATTCCTGATTGAGCAGAAAATGACAGTTATTTCGGAAAGGACATTCAAGCAAAAGTATGATGTCTGTTTTTGATTTCCATACAAAAGGTTGCGTTCTGCCAACCGTAATTTCCCTGTTGCTGTGGTGTTTGTATTTGTTTTTGATCTTTCTTTCTTTTTTTGTCTGTCAACAACATTCCCCCACCCACTCACACCCCAAAAAAAGAAAAACGCTTGAGGTCAACTGTTCCCGGCTGAAATGATGTGTCAATGGAAAGCGTTTATTTACAGTGCATGCTTCCGCGCCTCAGGCGCCCTGGTCATCAATTTGCATCTGGAGGTTGTCAGCCGCGTCAATGCGAGGGCATGACGGAGGATTAGAAGAAGCTCAAGAGCACCTTCAGATTTTTTTTTTCCTGCCTTTTAACTCTTCCCTTCCGCCCTTAGAAGAAAAGGATTCGTTTTCACATTGCTGGATTCCTGGATTTTTTCAGTTTTTGGTTTCACACCCCTACAAGACCCCTTACAAGGTTTCAATGTCTACTAGATTTACAATATGGGTGCACCTCCCGCAGCTTTAAAGGACAACAGGCATGCAAACAGTTGCAATCATATTATCACCCGGTGAGCAGACGGAACGTCTTCTGATTGGCTGAGCAGGTGTCCTTTATTCCCCCGTAGCAGGACACCTATGATGTCATGCGGGCGTGCGGGCGTCTAATTGCTTCTTTTCTAACTTTCTGGCAAAGTGCCGTTACTAATTCTATCGCATCTGGTTGTCTAGTCAAGACCGCGTCGTTAGTTCTATCGCATCTGATTGTTTAGTCAAGACCCCGTTACTAATTCTATTGCATCTGGTTGTCAAGTCAAAAACCCAGTCGTCAATTCTATCGCATTTGGTTGTCAAGTCACCCCAACGTTCTGCGCACGTCCTAACATGCCTCCGATAGAGGCGCGTCTCACTAGATTAGGAAGTGGTGCCCATAGCAACGTACCAAGCGCAGTGGTTAATCTACTTTCTCACGAAGTATTAGATCAACATATTAATAGATTAATACTGAAATGCTGGCCGGCTGGCCAGCTGCGACCTCGGGCTGTTAGAACGCTCCGCCTCATCCATTATTTCCCTTGATATCGGGACACCTCGTCGGCCGCTATTCCATACTTAATTAACCTACCTTAATTAATACCCATTACAACTTAAAGGGGCACCATGTAAGATTGTGGCCAGAGTAAGTATTGCAACTATGCTGCTCATTGAAACTGTGCTGCCTATTGCAAATAGGCAAATTTGATATTTTCATGAATATTAATAAATAATGAACCAATATTTACTAGTATGACCAAAGGACGACAAGTTTTGCAGCTAAAAATGGACAGCGTGAATTTTGGAAATTAACCCACTAAAAATATTACACAGTGCACCTTTAAAGTGGAAAAAGTGAATTAAGTTTGGCCTCTTGATAATGACCATGGTGAGGTGAACAAGAATTAAAGATTAAGCTTTATAATTCGTTGTCACTTACTTGTCAGTTACATAGATTTACAACACAGCACTATAAAGTCCATGTAAGTGCACTCCTGAGTATACCAAAAATATGAATTTTAGGAATGAATATGGTTTTCAATCCTCGTATCATTCATTGTTAAGCACACTCATGAGGGTTATAACACACGCATAAGCTTCACAATGCTTTTTATATGACAGTCATGGCGGGGCAGTCATGGGTAACCGGTTAGTGTCAGACTTGTATCCCAAAGGTTGCCAGTTCGACTCCCGACCCATCAGGTTGGTGGGGGGAGTAAATAACCAGTGTTCTGCACCATCCTCCTTCATGACTGAGGTGCCCTGAGCATGGTACCTCCCACCGCACTGCTCCCTTGGGGCGTCATTGGGGGCTGCCCCCTTGCACAGGTAAGGCATAAATGCAATTTCGTTGTGTGCAGTGTGCAGTGAACACTTGTGTGCTGTGAAGTGCTGTGTCACAATGGCAGTGGGAGTTAGAGTTTGCCAGTTGGGCTTTCACGTCATATGAGCAGAGTCGTCATAAGTTATACACGTATGAAGACTATGCTCATCAGAGCATTGTGCAATTCATGTTGAAGCAGGTAGGTTTAATTAAGTACGGGCCACTCACACATGTACCGTAAATAAGCACAGTGTTGTGTGTACTGCCTTTCTTCTTGACCCAATTCCCCAAAGTCACCTGAGGTTAACAAACTCAATTATCGAAGATTAATATTTTCAATATGCGTCTGTGAAACACCACCCTTATTAAAACCTACAATGGAAACGCTTGCTGTAAATACTTCCCCCAAGGCCTATACTACATTTGGTGCTGCCGCGCCTCTGCAATTAACTGTGTAGCAAACACTGTGTGGCGTGATGCACAGGGCCGGTTCTGGCTTATTTGGTGCCCTAGGCGAGTTTGAGTTCTGGCGCCCACCCCTTACCTTTGAAAGAAAAAAAAAATCTTTCTTATACCTCACAGAACACAAGACTAATATCCTTAGTAAGCTTAACTAAATAGCATCAAGAACAATAACCGTTTTTCATCAAATGGATTTGTGGTTCTTTTTGACAGGCGACCAACACATCAGATTGAGTCGCATGAAAGTAGCTTCACTGTGTGGTGTGTTGGATGTGATGGTGGTGGGGCCCCCAACCCCAGATGAGAGGGAGGTTATCAATGTGTTTGAATTGTAACGTGAAATCGAAATGCCAGGAGAGTGCAGTACATTTGCATGTAAAATGCATGTGTAGACAATAAGCCTACCAAGGAGGTCTGCATTGATCTACACTA
>NC_085859.1:40442892-40462892 GCF_034702125.1 Engraulis encrasicolus | reverse complement strand
TCAGTAGTCTAATTCGTTGATTCATCATAAGAATCAGCAGTCTGATCAGTTGTCACAAAGATTGAGTTTGAAAGATTTCCATTTGTGCTAACTCCTTGCCATTCTACACCCATGAACTTGGTGGGACAGCTTGGTGAGACAGCTGTGAAAATCTGCACCTCATATCATTTCATATCATAATTGTTGGTGGTGGTAGGGTATCATTTCTTCAATTAGCTTATTATCTCCCAAACTGTCTGTACACAGGTGGCAAAAAGTTTTGTTGGTCATTTTATTTGAGCAAGTGTCTTAGAAGATTAGATGTGCTGACAGATAGTGAAGACAAAAAAGTGAAAGATACTGAAGACAAAAAAGTGAAAGATACTGAAGACAAAAAAAGTGAAAGACTGTGGCAGACTCTGGCACAAAAATATCCACAGGGTGCCGGCAGGCAGGACTTCAAACTAGCGTCCTGTTCAGGCACACACACCACCCCAGATGGTCAACGGACAGCCCAACTTTGTCATCAAATAGCCTTTAAACTATGTTCTGAAAGATCCTGTGGATTTCTGAAGATGAAGAGTTCAGATGCAAAACCCCCTAACTCCATTTCTGAAGACATGCACTTCTATATTTTTAGGGAACCCTGTTGTTGGTTTGGTTTACATTCATATACTTGATAATACATATCAATAGTTATATTACATAAATAAAATTTTAAAAATAGCAAATTTGATAGCTTTGTATTAAATAAAAATGAATTAAGATTATAATCTGAAAAGGCACTTAGGGGGTTTTGCATCTGAACTCTTCAGATCTTAATCTGGCACAATCTTAGCTTCAGAAGCTCGCTCACAAGCTGTGGAAAGAATCGCTAATTGGTTTTAGTGGTTTGTTGTCATCCAAGATAAGGAGAGAGAGGAGCATGCTTTTTTTCCCAAAACTTGCTGTTTGATTTATGTATAAAGTAAGACTAAACTGGTAAAGGTAAGTAATCTGTATTGTGCAGTCATAGTTGGTAAAAAGTACAAGACGTGTACTGAGTGAACCTGGATACTTTACATTGCATTACATCACATTTCACTTGTATCACTTGTATCACTTTTTAAAACCAACTTACAGATATTCCAGGATATTGATTCCCTGAAGCAATGTGGGGATAATTGCTCTCGGACATTTAAACCATGAAGGTAGGAAGGGATTGGTAAGAATGGGGATTGAACCTGCAACCCAGTCATCTACAGTACAACATGCCTGTAGTCCTGCTTACTAGTGAGTCCTAAAGTGACAGGATTTATATATAAAGTGAACTCTGGTGTCGCGGTTTTATCTTGGCATGGCTTTACAGTGCTAGCTTTGATTTAAAACCCAATGCTGCACAATGAAGAGTTGAAGAATTAGATAGCACATGTTTTTGAACATGACATCCTACAGAGCCACTGTCACCCACCACACACACATATTCATATCCCCATCACATCGCAGGACCATAGAGTCATGTTTTTGGCATAACCGACAGGACTAGTGATTATATAAAAGGGCCTTTTTTCTCTCTCAGGCTAAGCAATGACGACCATAGACACATACATGCCTTCACTGACAAGAGCCACTGAAATTGACGTATGTATGTATGTGTCCGTCCATCTCGGCTAATTATGCCACATGATAAACGGGCGGGGGGGTGAAAGGCACTTGACATTGTGTTAATGACAACAGCTTCTCAAGAGGAGCAATGGACAAAAAGAGCTAGGGGTCGGTCTTTCTGAAGAGGACTGTTTTCAGATTCGCCGAATTGGTGCACGATTAATTGACATGATTGGTTTAATTGCATGTGCGTGTGTGTGTGTGTGTGTGTGTGTGTGTGTGTCAGTGTGTGTGTGTGTGCATGTGCATGTGCATGTGCATGCATGATTATAACATAACACTGCCAGGGGAAGGATGATGACCTTTCCTATTTTTTCCCGATTGAATTAAATTCAGCTCTTTTGTGTCATGGCTGTGCATTGCTTCGTGTGATCATCTTTTTTTCCCAATGTTCACATTTTAAAACCCCATAACGAATTTCTTTTGTCTAACCCAGTGGAGCGATCGATTGCCATTATCTAATTTCAAACACTGAAATGTCTGATTCTAAATACCTCTGAGCAGTTGGGTTTGTGCGGTAGTACTGCTCCCAGCCATATACTGTAAGCCAGTGTTTCTCAAACATTTTCGGATTGAGGACCACTTTCTACCCCCAAACATGTTCAGGGACCACCTGTCAACTGAATTGAAAGTTGACGGGGGCTAATTTGACACTGCTAATTTCGATGCAGATCACTTAGGCCTACTTTTTATTCACAATACAAGCCTGTCATATTGTGGCGAAAATACGACTTGTCTTGGAAAAGAAGAAATCCCGTCACGGGCCAGCTGGGCTCTATCATCGACCACCAATGGTCCCCGGACCACACTTTGAGAATAACTGGTAAGCGTTTGTGTATGACTACACACGGGTAAAGTGCTGTGTGAATAGAAATGCATTCAGTGGAGTCCCAGAGCAGGAGAAGGCCTTGCTAGCAGGGCCGGTGCTTGGCATAGGCAAGCAAGGCGGTTGCTTAGGGCACCAAATGCCTTGGGGGCGCCATGCAGTAAAGCCTGAAAGTCCAACAAAATGAGAACATCAAGTGAAATAAAACATTAAACTTTACATTGACAATGATTATTCATAGACACTCAGTATATTGTACGCATACATGTATGTACTATATGTACCAGGTGCATTCCAGCTGCACTCTATCAGATGTGCAACGCTATGTTTAAATATGCCAATTTCTAAATGCACAAAAAGGAAATGAGCTGCTCGCCTAGGACAACAAATTGACTAGAGCCGGCCCTGCATGCCAGTCTGGCATCAACAAGGCCATTGGCTCTCTCACTCTGAAGTAGAAGAGGGGACAAAGGCAGCGATAGGAGGCTTTACTATTGAACACAACTGAATGGTAGGTGGCAGGTTAGGACTTGAATACAGTGTAAGCAGTGTTTAAATTGGCTTTTGTAAGGAGAGGAGCTCGTTACATGGCCTCAAATGCTACCCACAGTGTCTTTACTCAATATCACACTGATGTTTTTGTGTGAGTGCTGTTGCTGAGGCTCCTTGGTTACAGCCGTCTGTATTAAAGAGGTAAGGAGGTGCAGGTGAGCTCCACAGTGTGGTGCACCTTATGGCCCTGCCTGCAGTGTACACTGTGTGTGCGTGTGTGCCTGCGTGCGTGCGTGCGTGCGTGCGTGCGTGCGTGCGTGCGTGCGTACATGCATACGTGTGTGTGTGTTGTGATGCACAGCTCTAGGTCGAACAACAGGGGTGTGTGTGTGTGTGTGTGTTTGTGTGTGTGCGTGTGCTTGCGCCTGTGTGTGTGTGTGTGTGTGTGTGTGCGTGCCTGCGTGTGTGCGTGCATGTGTGTGTGTGTGTGATGCACAGCTCCAGGTAGATCAACAGGAAGGACAGTCAGTCCAGTTCAGGTAGCCTATTGATCGCTGATTTACTAAATCAGGTGCGCTCAGCTAATCAAGCCTGTTATTGATTAGGTTCCGAGGGCACTTGGTGGCCACGCACGGCTTTTCATATCCGCTCACTCCCTAGGCTGCAACATGACCCACAGTACGGTACAGGGATGATGAGAACACGATGGGAAAAACGATGGGAAAAATTCTGCTTTTGAATAGATATAGGTTTTCCGATAGCAAGGCATCAAGGTTCACAAAACTGAATAGAGGCATTGAATGCCAACTTTATAGGTGACTTCATCACCCCTGACTTTGAAGGATGTGTAGGGGCAAATACTGCTTCCTGTTTTGCTGTCTATATATCCATGCTATGGGGCACGTAAGTCTCCACCCCTTCCGGGCGGCTCATGGGGCTGGCAACGCAAAAACTTTTGACTGGGCTGTAATGGACTGATCAAAGCTATTTCCCAATCCACCTCGCATTTCCCTGTTGATCACACATATGCTGTGCCTCGGAATTAATAAAAACCAATGGTGTGCTTGTTGACTTCACTTGGCAAGCGATTTTTGAGTTGTGTTGGTGCAAAAATATGTAATTATTTGGACTACACAACAGACGTTGCATGTCCGACATGCAGCCACTTAAGCCGTGGTGCAGCGGTAGGGTTGGCTGTGCCTCGGTTCACGTCAAATATGCGAGGCGCACGTGTAGTCTCTAACACAGTTTTGCACAAAAGCTAAAATAACGTTTCTTGCGTGTCGAAAATGAGTGGTCTTACGACGCAAATCCAAACCTTTCAAATTCACTGTCATCATATGTGAAATCCGGAGCACATGCCAAACGGGATGAGGATTTAGCTTGACTCGCTACGTTAACTCCAATTCAAAATTTTGAGAGCTCCAGCCCCATGGATCGGAAGTAGAAGGGCGTGACTTAGGTGCCCCATTCAAAATGAAGGTTTTAAGCACCTTGGACAGCGGAGGGACACTAGTTCTGGAGCTGTAGACTGTTCTCCAAAACATACCTAGCTTTTACATTCCGTGTTGCAGCATGTGTATCATATACTATTTAAATGGGCAGGGAAGCCGGCCACGGGGGGGACAACAGGGTCAGTTGTCCCAGGCCCAGGGAAAGAGAGGGCCCAAATTGTATGCATTGGTTGGGGGGCTCTTTCGAATCACTTTGTCCCAGACCTTTAAAACTGTCGGCTGCCCTGTAGATGGGTTTAACTCCACCTCATGTTCATGGTCATTATTATTACATAATACCACAGCACTGAGTTGTAGTGTCCTCTGTCTGTGTTAACGTCCTTCTGGAGCTATGGCGTGATGTGGGCACTAGAGGTGTGTGCCAAGCACTGACCAGGAAGTCTGGTACGCACGCAGAGACAGAGACGGAGTTTAGCAAAGAAGAACAGTCTGAGCCAACGTCCCTACAGATAAGCTTAATTTAAACAGCACACCTTGCGCCTCCATGGGAGAGAGAGAGAGAAAGAGAGAGAGACAGAGAGAGAGAGAGAGAGAGAGAGAGAGAGAGAGAGAGAGAGAGAGAGAGAGAGAGAGAGAGAGAAAGAGAGAGAGAGAGAGGAAGCCTAATTTAACCTCCATGGAGAGAGAAGGATAGATAGATAGAGAGAACGAGAGAGAGAGAGAGAGAGAGAGAGAGAGAGAGAGAGAGAGAGAGAGAGAGAGGGGGGACAGAGGCTAATATACTTTCATTAGCCCTGCCACATCCACACTGTCCAATTGATAATCATTATCATAAAAGGGAGGGCGGTGGCGATAATAGGGAGGATAAGGGTGCTGATGATGGAATGCGGTAATTAAGAATAGATTGAGGACAGGGCTGAGGTGAGGCGAGCAATGCAAAAATGGCCCCAATACCAATTCGCCCTTTGTCCCACCCAGCAAGAAATAGAAAATAAAAATAAAGGACGAGTAGGTAACTTCAACAATCCTCCTGTATGCAGCACTAAAACAAATGCAGATTGATCAGAAGACAAAATGGTCTTTTAAATCGCACAGCTACGGTAGGCCCATAGTGTGTTTAACAAGGCCGACAGGCGGACAACAGATGCGTCCCTCTATGCCAGTTCCAACAATGCAATTTTTTCCCCCCAAACACCCCCCTGGCCTCCTCCTAACCTGTCAACGCCCCCCTGTCCTGAGGATGTACTTTTTTTTATTGGTCATCATGGACACTCCAAATAATGTGGCAGGCAGCAAAATGGCAAGACATGGCTTTATTTTTTGCAGTTTAGGCTATAATAAGCTTATCATTCTTGGATTTGGAAAAGAACCATATGATTTCAAATTTCACATAGATGAAGTAGGCTACATTACAAATGACCAGACATTTATTAGTATCAACCTTTAGTATCACGCCATTTCAGCATCATGTGCATGTGGGAAAGAATCTAAACATCGACAAATAATAAATAAATAACAGTTTGGGTGAATCATGTGCTTATGGGTTCACCCTTTAGGTGAATTATGCGCTTATTTTTCAAAACCAGCTTCACCGTCAAGGCACAAAGCAGTGAGCTCCCGTGCCAGAGTTTACCAAATTCAAACGACTACAAAGCAATTACGAAAGACGCGTTATGTCCTGTGCTCTCTCTGAGCGCAGCGAAAAGCACCTGTGGGGTACGAGCCCGCCAACGAAAGAACCGGCCCTGTAGAAAGAACAGGCTACGAGTAGGCTAACACACCGTATGTCAAATGGCCCAGCTGTGTACTTGTAGTTCAAGCACCATGTTCCAGTGTGCAGCGCAAACTGACTACTGAAAAGGCAAAAGTAAACTTGCTGGGAATATTTAGGCTACACACAGACCTCTGAACCCGAGTTTGTGGACTGGAGAAAAGCGGAGGAAAATGTGAATGTTATGAAAGAAAAAAAAGCTAACCAAATGTTACAGGTCCACGTTTAGAGGAAGAGCTGCGCTGCGGGTCGCCTGTCAACTAATTACAGTTCCATGTCGTGGAGCGTTATGCAATGCAAACGCCCCTCTATCCACGCACAAAGGAAAATGTGAATGTTTTGAAAGGAGAAAAGCTATAACCAAATGTTACAGGTCAACGTTTAGAGGAAGAGCTGTATGCGCTGCGGGTCGCCTGTCAACTAATTACGGTTCCATGCCGTGGAGCGTTATGCAATGCAAACGCCTCTCTATCCGAGCACAAACATCTGTGTCAAAAACTGCCTGCCGACTTCTAAATCGTTCATTTCCGCGAGTTTCTGACGAACCAAAATAAAGTTGCCTCCCATTGTCCAAACGCAAAACAATGGCGAAAATTGAATGCCCCCCTCAGTTGTCTCACAATGCCATCAGCCGTCTTGCCTGTTTGGTAATATGTTCTGGCTTGCACGCATTCGCTCCGGTCCAAAATGGCAACTCTGCCGCCTTGTGGCCACAGTAAGGAACAATTGGCTTGCACGCATTCGCTCCGGTCCAAAATGCCAACTCTGCCGCCTTGTGGACACAGGAAGGAACAATTGAAGGAATGCGTTTCAGACGGACGGACGGACGGACGGACGGACGGACAGACCCTCTTATAGAGATGCTGGGACGCATCTAAAAAGCAAACCGTACCAGACAAATGCGGGCGATCCGGGTTTGGGTGCGGACCGGGTCCTATCCCGACTCTGCCCTGTCTCTCTCTTCCACTAGCTTCCTGCCCTCTCAGCCCTGGCCCCATAGTTAAGGAGCTGGACTGTAGATCAGGGGTTGCCCACCCTTCGAACCCGACCCTTTCACTCCCAATCATATCTCACTACATGGATGAGGTGCCCTTGAGCAAGGCAACTGACCCCTCACTGCTCCAGGGACTGTAAACAACACCCTGTGCTTACGGTAAAATAACTGTAATCCGCTTTGGATGAAAGTGTCATCTAAGTATAATGTAATATTATAATGTTAAGAAATAAACACATAATTAAAGGCACCCCGGCCCCCACCCCCCCACACCACCCACACACACACACACACACACACACACACACAAAAATATTCCAAAATAAAAACAAGACAACATCTGCGATGTGATAGTGAGCTGTGTTGTGATTGCATATGGCTTTGACATGGCTCTATGCAAGACCTGCTTTTTATTTTACAGATTAAATTTGCAGTGTTAATTCAACACTTGAGAGAGTTAAACTAGTGATGGGCCAATGAAGCTTTGTTGAAGCTCTGAACCATTAGGCACATTGCTTCAAAAAATGGGTTAGTACTTGAAGCTTCAGTAACAGGGCCCTCTCCTGGTGAAAAGTCATGTTTGCAATTAAACGGGCTCAATTCGATAAGATGAGATGTTGTGCCCTCATCATCTGCGACATTACCCCCAATATTGGACTGCTCTCATACTTTTGCACTAACTTCCAGACATTTGACATTTTGGGCTACTGATGAGGCAGTTGAGGTAGACGACATTACAAAGGCTACGATGCCACATTTATTTATTTATTAATTTATTATTAGCCTATTCTTGGGCGATCAGAATAAAATGTTGCTGAACATTAATGTCTTCTCCTTGTTGTGTTCATAACGTATGATGATGTTGTCTACTTGTCTATCAAGTGGGACTTATAGGCCTAATGGCTGTCAATAAAATATCTATTCTCTCCACTGCAACCTGGCAGACGGCTCTGCAACAGTCCAAACACATTTGCGCGCGCCTGCTGGTTCGTGTGGCAGCGCGAAACACTGCAGCTTCTTTCGGAAAACTGAACCAGTTTACTGTTTCATACGTCATATATCACGTGGTTTTTCCGTACTGAAGCAAACTTCGGAACAGTGGTTTAATGGTTTTCACAGTTGATGGTTTGAAACACGTTCCGGCGCGCTTGTGCCAGACTGCCATCACTAAGTTAAACCAACCCTATGAGGGTTAATTTCAACTGTCAAAGTGTTGACAGGAACATTTTGTGTTTGCTGTGTATGGACTGACGGCATATACGGTACTCATGTTATGTTTATCTCTTTCACAAGACTAAATCACTTGGCGCTGAGCAATTAGGTTAATATCTTAGCTGGATTAGGGGGTGGCGTGCGTATCTATAGCACAGGGTAATTACGGATGATCCTTCATCGCATGTACATGTAAAGACAGGGAAGCTGACAGGGGAAGACAAAGAGGTCGGTTGTCCCAGGTCCAGTGAGAGAGAGAAGGGGCCCAGAAGTGGCTTTACATTACATTGTATATAATTAGTGGGGGCCCTTTCAGATGACTGTTCAAGCCACGGCCAAAGCTGTCAGAGGCCCTGTGTGTAGACATGTGAGCGTGATCCGCAATGCTTGTAAGATAACAATGTGAGCAGATGTGGTGAATAAGCTCTTTTGAGACGGAAGGGAAAGGGGAACATGAGGTGAGAGAGGAATATGAGAGAGATTTGGGGAGTGGTAAACAAGACCCACTGTAAACTGACAAGTTAACCCAGCTTCTGGACATTCTTACTTTAAATATACTTAAAGATTTTGAAATCAGATTTTAAAAAGCGGTGATGAACGGGCCACAAGCACAAAATGAGCCAAAATCTTGCAGCTATAGTCTGAAGTTATTCATTAAATTCATCAGGTAGAAGACACTTCTAAAAAAAATAAAATCGGAATCAAAACTTCCGAGCAACATTTTGGAAGTGGATCTGTGATTTAACTTTATGATTTGAGTGAAAAAAAATGTCTTGGTGCACTTATACAGCTTTGTAGCCTTCTCTCAACTGTTGCCTGGCAACATGTACGCATAGCCCCTAGATGACATCAATTTGAAAGGGATTTTCATTACAATAAGTCAAGAAACTGTTCGTATATAATCACATGAATGATGTGAATCAGACCCACCAAAAGGCTGGCCTGGCATTGCTTGCCAGTGGATGGACATTAGTCATTCTCACTCGTCAATATCGACGCTCTGCTCTGAACACCAGGGTGGCCCATTCGGTTTAATAGAAGCGCTCATCGGTATTCTGCAAGTGGAGCGTAATAATAATAGATTACAGCCTAACTGATATTTGTCTCATCACGCTAATTACTCTTTTGGCTGTAGCACCTCGTTAATAGAGAAAAAGGACAATCACTGTTGTTTACTCCATGGTTTTTTGTCCATGAGAAGGCAAGTCCAAGGCTGTTTCTCAAGCAAAAGGAAACATCCTCAACAGCCGCAGAGCATTTGCGAAAATTAAGTGTCGGTTGAAGTGATACTTCATTGACCCAGACATACAGTGTGTATACAGTCCAAAACACACACACACACAACAAACACACACACACACCCACACACGCACACACAGACACACGCACACCAACAGACACACAGACACACACACACACACACACAACAAACACACACACACACCCACACACGCACACTCTCACACACACACACACACACACACACACACACACAAATAAATAAAACAACACTGCTCGGGCCGAAATAACAAGCTCATCCTCTGCCAAAGACAATGTTGTTCACCGAATCCCTGAGCCACTCTGGCAAGGTAATTGATTTGGGGGTGACGGCTGCACCGAATTGAATTCCAGAATGGGGGGATGTAAATCTATCAGGGAGCACCCAGTGCTGGAAGACCGAATCACCCTCTCCTCTCCTCTCCTCTCCTCTCCTCTCCTCTCCTCTCCTCTCCTCTCCTCTCCTCTCCTCTCCTCTCCTCTCCTCTCCTCGCATCTCCTCTCCTCGCATCTCCTCTCTGCTCCGCTCCTCTCCTCTTTTCTCCTCTCCTCTCCGGTCCCCACCACCCTCTCCTCTCCTCTCTAGCCCTGACCATCCTCTCTTCTCCTCTCCTCTCCTCTCCTCTCCTCTCCTCTCCTCTCCTCTCCTATCCTATCCTATCCTCTCCTCACCATCCTCTCCTCTCCTCTCCTCTCTAGCCCTGACCATCCTCTACTGTCCTCCCTTCTTCTCCCCTCTCCTCTCCTCTCCTCTCCTCTCCTCTCCTCTCCTCTCCTCTCCTCTCCTCTCCTCTCCTCTCCTCTCCTCCCCTCTCCTCTCCAGTCCCAACCATCCTCTCCTCTCCTCCCCCGTCTTTCCTCTCCTCTCCTCTCCTCTCCTCTCCTCTCCTCTCCTCTCCTCTCCTCTCCTCTCCTCTCCTCTCCTCTCCTCTCCTCCCCCTTCTCCCCCCTGGGTGAGGGGTGGTGGATATGATACAAGTGGACACTGTGGATGTACTGCACTACTCAATCTGATTTGGTCTCGCAGGCTGCCATCCTTTCCGCTGCAATCTCCATGGGTTTACCCCTACTCTAATGGTTCTCCATTTTTTCAGCGGAGGACCCAATATCCTTTTCTCTCCTCTCCTCTCCTCTCCTCTCCTCTCCTCTCCTCTCCTCTCCTCTCCTCTCCTCTCCTCTCCTCTTATCTCCTCTCCTCTCCTCTCCTCTCCTCTCCTCTCCAGTCCCAATCATCCTCTCCTCTCCAGTCCCAATCATCCTCTCCTCTCCTCTCCGGTCCCCACCATCCTCTCCTCTCCTCTCCTCTCCTCACCTCTCCTCTCCTCTCCTCTCCTCTCCTTGGTCTCCCAGGCTATTGTTCTTCTGCCATCTCCACAGGCTTTCCCCCACTCCAATGGTTCTCAATTTTTTTCAGCAGGGGACCCAATATTTTTGTAGTAATTTTTTGACCATCAATATTGCTGGATTTACCGTAACATTTTGTTCACTAATAATGCTTGAAATTCACAGGAAAGCAAATACATGTATTACGTAACCATGCAGGTGAATTTTGGAATCATGTTAACTTGTAGATATCCTGCTTTTATACAAAGTCCCTTCTTTGCGCAACTCTTGTTAATCTGTGTATTTCCTGTTTTTATCAATTCCCTTCGGTCTGTGACCCACCTGCAGTACACTCCGACCCCACCCCCCAATATATGCACTGAGAAACTGAAGGAGGTATAATTATTAGGTGACAAAGGTAAACAAATCCGTGTGCTGTAATTTATGGAGTTGTTCTTTGTTTTTTTCTTTGTTGTGTGCTGTCAACCTAATCATCAGCATCAGAAATTCGTAATTCAGTTCTCAATTACTTATAAAAGGTAACAAACAATGGCCCAATAATTGACACATGGAGGAAACGGCTGTTCAAGGACAAAGGGGCTAAGAGAGATTACCAAGTATATCAGTTCTTTCCTGATAAGTAAGTTGTTGACCCCCAAGCTAGTTGTCGAGTGGCATTTCCACTTTGTTTAAAATCCACCCAGTGTTGTTCAGGGCCCGGGGCAGCATTAGCTTAAAACCACCTATAGAAACTTTTCAAAAGACCTTCAACGTGAAGATTATAGGTAGCCTGCGGGCAGTAGGGTGACTGGCTGCATGGGGACAAACAAGAAGAGGAGTGTGTGTGTGTGTGTGTGTGTGTGTGTGTGTGTGTGTGTGTGTGTGTGTGTGTGTGTGTGTGTGTGTGTGTGTGTGTGTGTGTGTGTGTGTGTGTGTGTGTGCGTGCGTGTGTGTGCGTGTGGGTGTGTTTCTCTGTGTGTGTGTGTGTGTGTGTGTGTGTATGTGTGTGTGTGTGAGTGCGTGTGTGTGCGTGTGTGTTTCTCTCTGTGTGTGTGTGTGTTTCTGTGTGTGTGTGTGTGTGCTTGGTTTATTCAATTATTGCCTGGTGATGACAAAACAGAGTAATAGCTTGATTAATTCCCTTATCGTGGCGCGCTCACAAAGAGTAATTACTACAAAGGCCCGCTCTCCTACCGCTGGACATCAATCACACCTCACCTCACCTCACACACCAGCTTCTCTCCTCTCACCAACCATCCACACTAATCACCACGCACGAACTGGCCAAGCATAACCAATGAACTCTTCGCCTTAGACATGTGCCCCCGGGCTAAGCTTACCTGCCGATGAAGTTTATTTTTGGCTTTTTGAGCTTTTGCATCAGTGTGGATATGTCTGTTTGACTCCAGACAAGTCAAATTTGGGAAGTAATCTGCTATTGGGCTTTTGTATTTAGTTTATGCTATTCATGATATCGGAAAGCGACGTTATGAATTTCTGATGCTAATGATTAGGTAGGTTAACAGCACACAAAAAAAAGAAAAAAAGTGAAAAGGAGTTTTGAAATGTTATGCTTGGTTTAGCAGTCAGATCTCAGAGGGGTACTGTTGCTAAGGCACATTCTTCCACATATTAACTTAGCATCTACATATTTCTTACAAGGTCAAGCCGCACTGTAGGTAATCGATGAAGAAGGCTTAGGCCGAAACGTCTGTCTGTCATGCTAATCACTAGAGTAAAATACGAGAATTACACCCGAGAAAACCACAAATACCATCTTCGAACCAGGTGCTTGAAGAATGGTTTTAGGATTTTACAGAATATTTTCCAGACTCCAGCAGAGAGAGAGAGGGAGAGAGAGAGAGAGAGAGAGAGAGAGAGAGAGAGAGAGAGAGAGAGAGAGAGAGAGCGAGAGAGAGACTTCCCTCTGTGCATCATACATTAGCACATATACATTAGCATTAGCATACATTAGATGATCTCTGCAATATTCAGCCAGCTCTCTGTCTCTGTCTCTGTCTCTGTCTCTGTCTCTGTCTCTGTCTCTCTCTCTCTCTCTCTCTCTCTCTCTCTCTCTCTCTCTCTCTCTCTCTCTCTCTCTCTCTCTCTCTCCCTCCCTCCCCTGGGAGGCATTGTGTTGGAACAAGGAAGCTCCACTGGCAGAGACATGCAGCTGTTCCCTCATACCTGTTCTGTTGCAGTATGGGGAAAGCTTAGGGAGATGCTTCAGGGAATGCGCAGGTACTGTATTGTAAGGGCTTATGTAGTTTAGACTGAGGTTGCAACAATACATTGATGTGCTGTAATATAGTAGTGCAATTAAATATCTGAAGAGTTTCATAGCAAAATGACTTATGGCACCATTTCTTGACTTTATTATTGGAAATGACTATTCAAGTCAATGACTATTCATGAAGTGCTTTTCATGTGTGAATTCTTGCCATTCAAATATTTTGAGAACATTTTTTAAACTATTTTTGAGAACACTTTTTAAACCTACGTATATTAGATGCATTTTGCAATGCAATGCAATGGCCAATACAAAAATGACGATTTCCCCAAATGTTCCAAAATAGAAGTCATTTTACGACAAAGCTCATATTCTCATTAGATGTTTTTTTTAGTTGAATAAGTTAATGAATATACAGTAGGCCTACACATTCCCCCTCCCCTCCCGTCTTTTTTCAAGCTGTGAGTATATTATCCCTTTGCTCTTCAGGGAAGTCTGATTGAAATACGTGCAGCTGTTTTTATTCTCATAACTGCTGAGACATTATTTATTTGGGGAAAAAAATATACAGGTGAAAAAATATTGAACGTTAATTTCAGCCATGCAAATCAAGCCGCCAGCCGAGGGTATCATAGAGATGCTGTGATCAGATCTGGAAACAGCTTGGCATGCTCAGTCATGTACTCAGAGCAAAACTGTGGGGAAAATAAATTGACATGCTCCCATGATTTTGGAAATGAACCTGTATAATCAAATATTGCCAGGCTACAGGGCCTACAGTACATGCAGCTCTTACAGCTTCCGCTTACTTTTACACTGAAGTGAAAGTTCTCATCACATAGTATTTTTTTCTTGTTCATGATGAGCTGATTAGTCTTCTGCTGTGAGGGGAAGTGTATCACTGTCACCTAATTATCAAAAAACCTCACCACTCTTCCTCTTAGCTCCAACTAAAGTGGAAAGAAGTGAAAAAAAAATACTCAAGTCGTTCTCACTCTGTGCTCTCTTGTAGAGATAGAAAGGGCGAGAAGAAAAAAAAAAAAACAAGATGAAATTGAAGTGTGCAGCCAGCCAGGGCTACTGCTGGACTGGGGGAGAAATAGGGCCCGGGCACTTTTGGCTTAAAGGGCCGCCCCCCATAATTAGAGACGCAGAACTGACTCACTGGTGGGACCCGCACCCTTGTGGGCCCCTATTTTCAGAAAAGTAAAATATATATTTTTTTAAAACATTTCTGAAAATAGGGGCCCACAAGGGTGTGGGGCCTGGCGGGAAATGCCCGTTACGCCAGATGGCCAGTCTAGCCTTGGCCAGGTCCCTGACTGACTGACTGACTGACTGCAGTGGCGTTAGCGGTGCACTGCGGTGGTCTGGGGGATGGATGACAGGGACGGAACAGGACTGAACAGCACAGCACAGCACGCAGCAGGGCAGCAGGGCCGCGCTAGGCATAGGCAGACTAGGCGGTCACCTAGGGCGCCAAATGTCCTGGGGGGCACCAACTAAGGCCCACAGAATTACAATATTATTCTAAATAAATTACTAGATCAGCTGTGCTCGATCAGATGTTTGACACCATGTTCACAGGTGCCAATGTCAAATTCCACAAAAAGGTTGCCTAGGGCACCAAATTGCCTAGAACCGGCCCTGCAGAGCAGACGGAGGAGAGGAGAGGAGACGAGAGGAGAGAGGGACTTTCCAAGGGGACTTGTATGGTGTGGTCCAATCCTTTTGATTGGGAGCATGGCGTGTCTCTCTCTTTAGAGACTGGGGGAGAACATGTGCCTATTATAGCCTTGAACACCAATCGCTACGGAAACAGATCCACACACACACAACACACACACACACACACACTCCGCTCACATCCTCACCCTCCTCTTCTAAATGCCACTGCAACTGCGACCATTCTGAACAAGCAAGCAGTATGGTGGGGGCTGCACAGCCAATTCCACAGGGGTAATTAAACGCCTGGAGAGTCAAATTTAGCACTCATAATGCTGATCTAACTCTCTGAAGTGCTGAATTAACACTGTGAAGTGTTTATACTGTGTGGGGTTGGAGTGAGGTGGGTGTAGGGGGGACAAAGGGGTATGTTACCCCGGACCCAGAGATATAGGGGGCCCAGAATAAGAGCCCCATTACATTGTACGTATGTATTGGGAAGGGGGCCCTTTCAGATGATGTTGCCCTGGGCCCAGCCAAAGCTGTCAGCGGGCTTGGGTGAAGTGGAGTGCAATCAGGAGTCAGAGCCAGTCAGATGTACTGTATGATGGGTGGAGGGGTCTGATTGAGGAGGCAGCGGGTGTATGTGTGGAATAGAGATGAGGAGAGGAGAGAGGAGAGAGAAGAGAGGAGCAGGGCTGGACTGACCATCTGGCATGGCGGGCATTTCCAGGTGGGGCCTGGACCCTCGTATTTTCAGAAAAGTAAAAAAATATATATTTTCAACATTTCTGAAAATAGGGGCCCACGAGGGTGCAGGACCCACCGGTGAGTCAGTTCTGCACCGCTAGTTATGAGGGGCCCCTTTAAGCCAAATGTGCCAGGGCCCTATTTCTCCATCAGTCCAGCCCTGGAGAGGAGAGAGGCAGTCTGGAGATGTAGAAAGCTGACAGATGGTGAGACTTATGATAAGAGTCCCACTCCACTTTGGCCCCTTCCAAAAAAACAGCTCCGATTTGGCAGGATGGAATGGGAGGCATGAAAAACATTCAGCATGTAATGATTTCCCATTTGTTTTCAAAAACGTTTCAGATGCACGGCCACGGTCTGGAGCTAAAACTGTATTTTTTTGTTATTTCATTTTGCCACCAGCACTTACTGTCACATAGCCTATACAGTATTATTACTTGGTCAATAACTCGGGAACTACTTTCATTTCAAGATTTTTCTCTTTCTTTTGGTTGTACCACTTGACAGCCAGTTTCTGAGTTCTTTTTGAATACATCAGTAAATGAAAGAAGGAGGATTTGTTTCCGTCTTCCTGCCAATTCCACTGTTGACAATAAGCCTCTCACACGTCTGCTTTTCAGACGAAGCGAAGAAAGCAGACGGCATGCTGGGAAGTGTAGTGAAACAGCGCCATACTGCGCGGCAACAGCACGTGTTCAGACAGTGATTGATGACAGAGAAAACAGGAGCCCAAAGCAACGAAAAAACCAGAGAAGTAGGAAAGACAAGTAAAGAACCTCTAAGAGCAGCTAAATTAGTACGTGTCCGCTGGGAAAAGAGGTAGAAAGGCAGCACAACGCCTTCCCTCCCTCACACTGTTACACTGTATTAGAGCACAATGCGTGTCTGGATTTAAAAAAAATAATGTCATGTTCTTACTCTCAGTCTAAACCAAAAACATTTGGTTGCTGTAAAACACAGTTGGTGCTTTTTGGTTGCTCCAAAAAAACTGGTTATTTGGAACTATGACTCACAGTGCTTGCAATGAGGTGGGCCTTGTTATTTGCAGTATTATAGTCGACAGTTGTAATATTTTAGCACTGTTTGTATGTACAGTTTTATAATGTTAATAGGTCATTGTGACACATTTGGTCCAAGCATACAAGTTTTGTATATGTAGATACAGCATGTGTAGTACGGTACATATTTCTGAAAAAAAATGTCTGTACATAGGCATACTCTTGTAATTGGATGCATATGTACTGTATGTCCAAGTGATAGCTGTTCTTGTCCTCGGTGTATCTGACAGCCACCCAGCCAGCCAGCCACCCAGCCAGCCAGCCAGCCAACTAGGCAGCCACTGAGCCAGCCCACCACATAGAGCCAGCCCACCACATAGAGCCAGCCCACCACATAGAGCCAGCCCGACAGACGTCCGGACTGATTGATAAAATGTCCATGCCATAGTCCCCACTCATGGTGCAGTGATCAGGGATATGCTCTGGCACGATGCTGGCACAAATGCTTCACGATCAAAAACATGACAATAATGCCCTGATATAATAGTTCCACATGACACCCCCCCCCCCACACACACACACACACTTCAGCACCTGCCCCCTAAAACGTCTGTGCACGCCACTGCCAGATAGGAGGTGTACTGTGGGTGTGTGATTCTTTAAGTATATAGAGATATGCCAACATAATAGGTTGCTATGGGCACCTAACATGACCAGGTTCTGGTCTGCCTAAAGGGGCGTGTCATAATACTCCTAGCATTGAATAGAACAGTGTTTTTGTTTTATGTTACATGTTCTGTAAAGCGTCTTTGGGTATTTAGAAAAGCGCTATACAAATTTGATGTATTATTATTTATTATTCTTAGTCCTTAGGTCTGTAGGTCTGCCTAAAGGGGGATTTCCCCCCCTCCCCCTTGCAATAATAGAACCCGGAAACAATTGGCCAATGGAACCTCTCTCTCTCTACTCTCTCTGCTGTGGGTGTGTGTAAAGGGGATACACAGTATGAGGCCATTGTGACGGTGCATACACACCAATGGCGCGGATGCCCACTTAACGTCCACTTCACGTGTCCGTTATCAGTCCGAAACGGTTAGAATACATTAAAACAAATCATGCCTTGCACACAGGAACGCGGTGTAAGCGCGGCGCATGTCCGGCCCGAATAGAACTCGAGTCTATTTTCCTGAACGGACGTCCGCGTTCAATGAGCGGCTCCCATCGAAAATGAATGGCTGCTGCCCGCGGATAGAACGTGGACGTTGACTGTGCAGTGTGAAAGGCAGCCCACGAACCTCTCGGACTCGCGATGCTCCCGGAGACGTTAAGTGAACATGAACATCTTGGTGTGCATGTACCGTGAGGATGGGAATGGAGACTCAAGGAGAGATGATGTCACAATTAGACCAAGGAGTCGCACATAGTCGACACACGACACATAGGTGAAACTACCGCTACCTAGAGTACCGGCCCACGGTTTGCCAGTTCTTTAGACCTCATTCTCTCTCTCTCTCTCTCTCTCTCTCTCTCTCTCTCTCTCTCTCTCTCTCTCTCTCTCTCTCTCTCTCTCTCTCTCTCTCTCTACCTCTCTCTCTCTCTACCTCTCTCTCCCTCCATCCCCTATTCCTATCTTTCTTTCCATTGTAATCTCTCTTTCTTTTGTGTGGTCTTTATATTTCTCTGCCCCCTATCCATGTCTCTTTTCCCCCTGAACTGCTCTTTCCTCGTCTTTTATTCCATCTTGTCCTCTCTATTTCCCTCCCTGTTGCCCTGAAAGACTTGCAATTTAAAACAGAATCCCTGAATAATTCAATTCCACATTTTGACCGAGGCGAACATTTCATTTTGCTTCTGCTCACAGAGATATAGCGGCAGTCGAATGAAATACGGAAACATGTTTAAATAAAAAGAGAAAATGACCGATGTGAGGTATTAGTTTTCACTCCCTAGGCCTTATAAAATAATTGAATAAAAAAGTACTATATTAAGTGAACATGGCGAACAACATCACCTGTGGTAATACTCATGGGAAGGTATAATTGTCCTGTTGCTTATGTGCTGTAAGATTATAATGAAGAAGGACCATTTTGAATGCATATTATTGGGCAATGAGGGCAAAAGAGTGTTACCACAAATTTGCTGTAAAGCATGGTGTGTACTGTGCATTTGCAAGTGATCTTAACATTTTCTATAAACTTATTTAGGAATTCAGTTAGGGGTTGAAAGTAAGTGAAATCTAAAGTGTGGTGTGTTCTGTGCTTTCGCTTGTTCTCTTTAAATTTTCCTCTAAACTTACTTAGGAATTCAGTTAGGGTTTGCAACCAACCGTACAGGACTGTACAGATACTGTATCTGTTGTTCAGCAGCCACAAACAAATAAACAAATGCCGTTTTTTTGGCTCAGCGGAAAATTCTTGCCACACAATGTGTGTGTGTGTGTGTGTGTGTGTGTGTGTGTGTGTGTGTGTGTGTGTGTGTGTGTGTGTGTGTGTGTGTGTGTGTGTGTGTGTGTGTGTGTGTGTGCACTTGCGTGTATGTATGTGTGTGCACACACAAGTGTATGTATGTGCGTACATGTGTGCTTGCACAAGTTTGTGTGCGTGCGCGCAGGTACTTCACAGCTTCTCTCCTCTCCTTTGTGTCGGAATTTCTATTTTCAAGCGCCAGAGCCACAGTGTCCTGCCAACATGCTCCCACCTAAACCAACCCACCTGCACCTGCCCAGCCCTCCACCCAACCCACCGTAGCCAAGCCCTCCACCCAACCCACCGTAGCCAAGCCCTCCACCCACCCATCCACACTCTACTACAGCCAGCCAAGAAGCCTCCAACCCCACCCGCCCACCTGCACACACACACACATGCACGCACACACACACGCGCGAGCGCGTGTGCGCGCGCGCACACGCACGCACAAACACACACACACATACACAGAAACACACTCACACACACACACACACACACACACACACACACACACACACACACACACACACACACACACACACACACGCACAAACACACAAACACAAATAAATACACAGAAACACACACACACACACACACACACACACACACACACACACACACACACACACACACACACACACACACACACACACACACACACACACACACACACACACACACACACACACACACACACACACACACACACACACACACACACACACACACACACACACACACAACCCCACCCACCCACCTGCGTGCTTGCCTGCCAGCCCAGGGCCATGCACCTCCCTGCCAACCAGGGCTTCTGTTTGTGCTCCCTGAGCCGCATGCTCTCTCTGTGTGTGTGTGTGTGTGTGTGTGTGTGTGTGTGTGTGTGTGTGTGTGTGTGTGTGTGTGTGTGTGTGTG
>NC_085859.1:40427892-40435392 GCF_034702125.1 Engraulis encrasicolus | reverse complement strand
GGAGGCTTGTGATGAGGCCAAGGGAGCGTTTCTTCAAAAAAGGCTGAAAACCACGGTTCTATTATGAGCTATGGCACTGTAAACGCTCAGCTGGGCTTATATATACTGTACATAGCGTTAGAGATGTACAGGATCCAAGATCCGGTTACGGATCCGGCAGTATAATAGGGTTTTTCAGACTGGCAGAATCTTAAGCAGTGGATCCGGTATCCGGCAGTTACCTAAAAATCAGGATCTGGGGTATCTCTACTTTTTAAGTAGCCTAGGCTTTTCAGTCAGTCTTTTCAGTCAGTCTTTCACAACCCCAATCACTGCATGGAGTGAAAGCCCTTTGGAAGCGGCCATTGAAGGCAGTGTGGCACTAAGCCAATGAGTCTTAAAAACAGTTTGCGCCAAAGTAATAAAAAGGGCCCACGTGTGCGAGTTGGCTATGTGTTTGAACCCTTTCGTAGGATCCGGTATCCGGTTCCGGATCCGGCAGGATCTTAAGCAGTGGATCCGGTATCCGGCAGGATCCTAAAAATCAGAATCCGGAGCATCTCTACATAGCATACAGATACACCCCAGAAAACTTGTTTCATGAAAGAAGAAGGTATTATCTCAGTTAAAGAACACTTAAAAAAACACTTAAAAACACCCTCACAACACGAATGCTAATTAAACCAGTCACCGGTATGATTATAATCAGCGAGGTATTGATATGGTCTCAAGAGTGAATATGGTATGAACATTTCCATCAAGCGTGCTAATGTGCTAATGGCACCAGGATCTGTTGAGACTATCCTGTGTAATAATACTTCAACAACAATACTGCTAAGGCCTGCTTCTTATTCTGCTGCACATAGCCTATACAGTAGGTGGTTATAGAAGGAAGCTAAGGTGGGTCACGACCATTAGAATTGCTCCTGGCCCCTGCTGTGGCCCCGGTACTGAAGTGCCAATGGTGTAGTAGCGCAGCAGTTCCCAAACTTTTTCCCCTGCGCACCCCCTTTTACATTTCAGTAATGTTGCACAACCGCACATTTTGGGCAAAACTCATTTCCAAAAGACCTGACGTTTTTCTGCCATCATTACAATGGAACTTGTTGCATGACAAATATAGGAGTTATAAATGACACTTACAGATGGATCCTTCCAGCTTACAATTCACCAAACAACATGTAATGTTCATTAATTCTGTAAAAAAAACCACATCTCAGCCAGTATTCAGCTCGCACACCCCCTTGTGGCAGGCCGCGCACCCCCAGGGGTTCACGCACCCCAGTTTGGGAAACCCTGGTGTAGCGCAAAGGAGGCTCTGTATAGAGGTCAGTGGTGTAGCCCCATAATGCACACCGTTCCACCAGTGGAATGCTATAATGTAGCAATTGAAAACTTAAGTACCATAGTAGGCTACTACAGTGACATAACACAGGGCCTTTAAGTAATGCACTACAACTTTGCCATTGCCATTGCCATTCTGCTAACAGCAAATGTATAAAGCCTTGTCTTAACGAAATGGAAATAACTGAAAACCTTAAAAAAGTGAAATGTATAGAACAGAATATTAACCTGTTAAGCCATGAAATGTGCCCCCCCCCCCTAAAAACACACATTGGCCCCACTCAGGTTTTATCTAGAACCGCCACTGCTACTGTAAAAGACTGACAAAACGAGAGGGATGGGAACCTATGCAACTCCACAATGTAAATGCGTGACATCCCTACTGTGTGCAGCACAATGATGGAGCACTTCGTAGCCCGGGTCAAGTGATTGACGCCACTGAAATCAAGGCCGCTTCTCTCCTTGCAATCGGAGGCCAAGTGCGGAGCCTCAGTCTGCATGGCCGTCAAGCAGCAGCAGACAGGACAATAGACTAGATTGCTGTATGACAAACCCACGAGGCATTCAAGGTTTTCTCTGTCGCAGTAATCCATTGTCAAGTAGTGACTTCGTTCTCACCACAGGTCCAAAGGAGCAGACAGGGAGGGAGGGAGGGATGGGAGGGGAGCGCTAAGCAGCAACAACATCTCAACGTTTCAGCCTCACTTGATGTGGCTGAGTGAGTTGAACCTGTGTGATGATGATGATGAGTTGTGGCTCATTCAAAAGTGAGTGAATCACAGAGCTCTTTTGATACATCCAGCAATGTAGTTCAGTTCGTTCTGCCGGGGAGCAGGCTCTCTGCTCTGTCGCAGTCTCTCTATTCTCTCTAGTCTCTCTACCCTAGAAGCGGAGATGCAGGGAGGGCTGTGAACTGCTGGGCTGTGAGAGTTACATGAGGCGGAGAAACGCAGACACCACTTTCTATGAAGAATAATTGCTCCTGAAAAGACACTGAAGGTTAAGTGAAAATGTATTACCGGATGCTGACACTTTTAACCCACCTTACTTCTGACACCCACACACTCACACCCTCACTTGCACGCAATGTGACACACGCAGGCAGGCACACACACACACACACACACACACACACACACACACACACACACACACACACACACACACACACACACACACACACACACACACACACACACACACACACACACACACACACACACACACACACACACACACACACACACACACATGCACGTAATGTGACACACACACACACACACACACACACACACACACACACACAGCCCCATAGTCATTTACAGAAAGCAGCCGGCCGCCCATCCACCCACGCCATCCTGCGTATGTCATAACCCTGACGGAGTCAAACCTTGGGGTTAAGGCACATGTGCTCAGTCACGGCCACCTGTCACATATAGGGCTGAGGCATGTCGTCGAGTTCCACCAGCCTACCAGCCTATCCCCATCCCCATCCCTATCCCCATCCCCATCCCCATCCCCAGCTACCCCCATCCCCATCCCCATCCCCAGCTATCCCCATCCCCAGCTATCCCCATCCCCAGCTATCCCCATCCCCATCCCCAGCTACCCCCATCCACATCCCCATCCACATCCCCATCCCCATCCCCGTCCCCCATCCCCATCCCCATCCCTATCCCCATCCCCATCCCCATCACGGCTACCTGTCACATACAGGGCTGAGGCATGTTGTCGAGTTCCCCCATCCCCATCCCCATGCCCATCCCAATCCATCCCTGTCCCCATCCCCATCCCCATCCCCATGCCCATCCCAAGCCATCCCCGTCCACATCCCCATCCCCATCACGGCTACCTGTCACATACAGGGCTGAGGCATGTTGTCGAGTTCCACCATCCCCGTCCACATCCCCATACTCATCCCTGTCACCGTTACTGTCCCCATACCCATCCCCACTCCCACCCCCAGCCATCCCCAACTCCCTCCCCGTCCCCGTCCCCGTTCCCGTTCCCGTCCCTGCCCCTGTCCCCATCTCCCTCCGCATCTCCATCCCCATCCCCATCTCCATCCCCATCCCCATCTCCCTCCGCATCTCCATCCCCATCCCCATCACCCTCTCTGGGTCTTGCTCTAGGTCTGGGTCCTGCTCCCTCTTCCTCTCCTCTCATCCCTCCTATGACCCCAGGCCTGTTTGCACCCACTGTAATTTATTTATACCTTGGCGGTGTGTCACAAGGGCTCTGATCCTGTGCTCTTATCCTCTGTATACTGTTCGTATAGCAGCAGAAGGTCAAGGAGAGAGAGGGCTGATGTTGCCACTGCTACGCTATAGCTTGGTGATCTGACGGTGACATTTACACCACACAAAAAAACACACAAAAAACCGTGCCAGGCCTTTAGCTAATGCGGCGATCCCTATGATGCATTATGCAAGTTGACCGAACTGTGCACAAACTGCTGCTGGAGCCAGTGATCCACAACCAACGTCGTTACAGTACACACAAGAATGATTCATATATACCTGCTATAGTCACCTCCCTCAAAAACAATCACCAAGTGTGACCTTCAGATTTCATGTGTTCTGTTGTAACACCTTTGATGATGATGTACTTAATACCAACTACCTCAGAATCTAGGAATGTGTAATACTTGTGAAGCAGGTTTTACCGATTAATAATTTATTCACTTACTTTAGTTACTCAACCTTAAAAAAGTGTGTGCATACTTCTGCAACATGGTTTTACGCCAATAACATTTTGTTAACAGTGAATTTGCAGTATCCTCCCGATATATTAGCGTTATGGCTATCATGAGCATTGTGAATACGTATGTTGTATATTAGGTCTACTGTATATATTGCTTTTTTTGTATTTAATGAGCCTCTGCCGCAGCGTAGTGTAGCCCAGTCGTTCTCCCTTTGGAACATCAGAATAAATTTAGGGGGGAAAGAGGGAACATTTCTGTTGGCAGTGTAGAGATTAAGACATTTTACACCGAAATAGAAAGCATACTAAAATTAGCAGTGCTTTTAATCATCTTTCTCCCTCCTTCTCTCATTTGATTGGTCCAGCCTTCCTTCTTTGTTCCTGGCTTCAGATCGGAGTGGAATAGAGCCAACTCCTTTTCTTACCAATGAGCACAACAAAAATCTCTTTAATTGAAACCCCCTAAAATAACTACTTAATTAACAACTTCATGCTTTCATGATAGCCCGTATCAATTTGGTTCATTTGATAAGGCGTTTCAAGGGGATGAAAGAGAACGAAGGGCAGATATTTCGATCTCAGGGGGCCAGGAAAAGTTGACTGGGAGGAGGGATGAAACGAAAATGGGCTCTGATACGCGCCAAGAACTAATTAAAACGATGCAAAGCTGCAAAAAGGATCTGCTATTATAAGACAAATACCTTAACTTCCCCCTTGACAAAAGGCTCTAATTATTCCGGCAAAAGCCAAAACGAATTCTGCTTCAACAAGCACCACTGAAAGGATTCCATTCAGAACTCTCACAACTATTCTGGAACCTAACAGAAGAATTTTCATGTAGATCTTATTCCCATGGCAACGATTTTCCTTTGGCCTCTCCACGTCTCTCCATTCTTACTGAGGCCAACTGTTCTCTTAGCGGTCAAAATAGAGAACACAAAACTCTACATGACACTTTTCTCTTTTATCCAAAGCGATTTAAAAGTTCTGTATGTACAAGGGTAGGCGGCAGTCCCTTGGAAAACGTGAGGCCTTACTCAAGGCCACTTCTTCAGAAATGGGTTGAGGTGTTTAGAGAGGTAAGGGTGAGATTCAAACCCTATCCAAAGTCCAAGTCCCTAACCATCACACTCACAGCTGCCTCAGTTGTTAACAATCAAGACACTGTGGCCTGATCTTAAAATTGCAAGTGTTGTTCTCACTTTGCCTTCCCATCACGTAATTATGTATATAGTTTACTTCGTATTTGGATCTCTTGCACTCATAGGGGCTGATGTACTGTATCACTATGTGTTTTGTTTTTCTTTTAATTTTTATAAATGACCTTATCTGTTACCTGTCCTTTTGACATTACAGTACTGCCAATTTGTAATGAAAACATGAGGTAATCAAGATGTGATGAGATTCCACCTTGTCTGGCAGGTGTCATGGAACTGATTAACCGGCTTCTGTCAACCAATCACCAACTAGAGGACAATTTATAAGGGGTGTCTTCACTTTGCTAGTGTAAAAACTTGAGAAAGGCCATACGGGCCGAAACATTGTTTTGTTAATAAATTGCAGCACGATGGACAAGAGTGTGCGGTATCTTCTTCTACAAAATTGATCTTGCACCCTCTACCTGCACCTCGAAACCTCTGGCGTGCGTTGGTTTCCTCCTTCAAAAGATAAACAATCAAGACACTATCAAAGAGACCACAACTACGGCACACATTTGATCCACATCTATCTAGCTACAAACTTTTTATGTATTCAATTCACATCTGCAAGTTGTGTCATGGCCTTGTCATGTCATGTTTGTAATACTGCATTGTCCCTGCTAAATAAACTACAAATAAAATAATCCACGCCACGTCATGGCCAGATTCAGGATAAAAAATCAGGAGACATGCTCCAAAGACTCCCGGCCTAACCATTAGCTCATAGCCGCCCCAGCTGTTAGCTACCAAATTGCCATCCAAGAGAGCCCACTCTAGCACACATTTGGCCCAGTTCTGCACAAGGTCATGACCAGATCCAGCATCATCCATTAGTCATGTGTGTACTTTGCCAGACTATGGTCCCAATACCTCCCGCACAACATAGACACAGCAGACACAGCACAGACTCCCTCAGTGCACCCAGTCTAATGCAGTCTCTCTCCAGCGACGCCCTGCCCGTCGCCCAGGGGTGGATCGGTAATCTGGCATACCGGGCATGTTCCCAGTGGGCCGACAGTCCTCAGGGGCCGAATACTGTAGTGCTTTGTTTGTTGGGTTTGTTTCTTCCCATAGAGAACAGCCCATAGAGATGGGGCCGCCCATTGGTCTGTTTCCCAACCAGGGGTACGTGTACCACTAGGGGTACGCAAGCACACTGCAGGGGGTACTTGGAAAAATGCTTTTGTTATAACAAATGTATGGAGCAGTCACATCAGGACAGAGAAAGTGATATAGAACATGAATTAGGGGGTACTCATAGCACAACTAAGAGGTTTAGGGGGTACGCTACACAAAAAAGGTTGGGAAACACTGATATAGACAGTGGACTGAGCTAGTTGTTGAAAAGCACTGTAGGGCTATGTAAGGGGCTGGTCTATGCCAATAATGCCCAGGGTGGTTTTCGACCCCAGTCCAGCCTGTCGCCTAGCACACATTTGGCACAGATGTGCACAAGGTCATGGCCAGATCCAGCATCCTCCAGGAGTCATGTGTGTACTTTGCCAGGCTATGGTCCCAACACCTCCAGCACTGCATCTAGACACAGCAGAGCACAGACTTAGTGCACCCAGCCTACTGCAGTCCTTCTCCAGCGAGGCTCTGCCTGCCGCCTGCTCAGGGCTGGACTGGCCATCTGACATAGCGGGCATTTCCCTGTGGGCCCCGTACCCTTGTGAGCCCCTATTTTCAGAAATGTAAACAAAACAACATTTTTATTTTATTTTTTTCACTTCTGAAAATAGGGTCCCACAACGGTACGATGAGCCCACCGGTGAGTCAGTTCTGCGCCGCTATTTATGAGGGGCCCTTTAAGCCAAAAGTGCCCGGGCCATATTTCTCCCCCGCTCCAGCCCTGCCGTCGCTCGTCGCCTGCCGCCTGCCGCCGGCCCAGGGAGACTCCCCAGCTGTCAGGTCCGCTTCCCCTAATCAGTCCTCAGCTGAAAGTGCCGGTTACCAGGATGTCAGTCGCAATAACGCTCACGCCTCACGGCCAGGCCGGGCCATTGCAACTTACGGCGCGCCTAGCATTCTTTCTCATTCTCTCTCTCTCTCTCTCTCTCTCTCTCTCTCTCTCTCTCTCTCTCTCTCTATCTCTTTCTCTCTCTCTAGCTCTTGTTCTGTGTGTTTATAATTTTAGTGTTGCATAATAATAATAACAAAACAATCTCCTTCTCAATTCTCTCTGTCTCTGTCTCTGTCTCTCTCTTTGTCCCTCTCTCTCTCTGCCTCCCTCTCTCTCTCTCTTTGTCCCTCTCTCTCTTTCTGTCCCCTTCCA
>NC_085859.1:40417892-40425392 GCF_034702125.1 Engraulis encrasicolus | reverse complement strand
CATGGCCTATATCTATAGCAGTGATTCTCAACCACTTTTGAACAAACTCCCCCTTGACTTCATTATAAGCATCCCAACGCCCCCCTGACCTCATCATAAGCCTACCAACACCCCCACTCAGCTGTATCCTTCTCAACGCCCCCTGGGGTGCTGTAGCGCCCCCATTGAGAAACACTAATCTATGGTAGCCAGTGGAGGAACAATTGTACACAGGGCCCCAGGGCAAACAACCTATAGGGCCCCTCCGTACAGCCTGCAATGGTCACAATAAGGCCCCAACACCAATACAGGATGGCCCTGGGTCCCGTGGCAAATGCCCTGCTTGCTCCCCCTAATAGCTCCGCCCCTGATGGTAGCCTGCTGACAGCTATAATGAGCTGTTTTATCATACCAGGATTACAATACATACGCTTGCTCATCAATAATGTACATTTAATAATAGAACCAATAATAATTTTAATCTACAGCAGGCTATGAGTAGGAAATTCTGGATCAATAGACCAAACCAGTAAGCTTAATAAATGAATGGGATCTTCAGGTGAGGCTGGGGACCAGGCATTGCTTGAGCTTGAGTCGGAACTTTGGGCTTCTGTTAATAATAATAATCTCCAGTATTTGTGTCAGATGCAGAGGCGACTGACTATTCCACTGTTGTGCCTTTTATATGAAAGATTAGAAGGCAACGAGAGGGACCTCACAGCCATGCATCATTATTTCCCTAAACACCTCAGCAGCACACCTGCACACAACTTCTCTTATGACTTCTCGCCTCTTTTCCTCATTTCTTTCTTCTCTTCATCGGAGTTTCCTCTTTTTTTTGCTCTGTTCTCTCCTCTATTTGGCTCAATCCCGCGGAGGGCTGGAGGGAGTGTGGAAGGGGATGCTGAGACTGATTTAAAATGACACCTGCACTATTACCAGCCTCTTGAAGAGCACGCGCTGCTCCAGCAGCCAAACAGGCAGCGCTGTGCTGTGAGGAGCAGATGAAGAGGAGGGCGGGGGACTGACTCGTTTATAAGGCTCAGGCACAGACACACAACCAAAAACACGTCTCTCATTCCATATTCTCCTTCTGTGTCTGTCTGTTTGACTGTCTGCATGTCTGTCTGTGTGTCGGCCTGCCTGTCTGTCTGTCTGTCTGTCTGTCTGTCTGTCTGTCTGTCTGTCTGTCTGTCTGTATATCTATCTATCTATCTATCTATCTATCTATCTATCTATCTATCTATCTATCTATCTATCTATCTGTCTGTCTGTCTGTCTGTCTGTCTGTCTGTCTGTCTGACTGTCTGGCTCTGCATTCCACCTCTTCCTCATTTTTAATCTTTACTTGTTTATCCTCTGTGTCTGTCTCTGCCATTTGTCTCACTGACTTTTTTGTTTTTTCAAATTCAAATCAGAAGTTGCTTTATTGGCCATGAAGGCTGAAATAAAATGCAGTGTTGCCAACTCTCAATTCTTTCCTTTCCTCTGGTGCCTTCATCCTTTTCTTCTGTTCTTTCTCTTCTGTCTGCTCTATTCATTTCTCTCCTCCAGTGGCAGAGAGTGAGCAGCACCCCCCCCCCACCCCCATCTTCCCTCAGGTGCTGCATCTGTCATCTGTCTCTCAGCCACACCTTTCTCCTCCACCTTTCCATTCCATCCTCCTTTCCATCCTCTCCACCTTTCCATCCTCCTCTCGCTCTTTCTATATCTCTTGTTGCTTCCCACCTCTGCTTTTTCTTCTCTCTCTCTCTCTCTCTCTCTCTCTCTCTCTCTCCCTACTCTACTCCAATTTCACAGTCTTCTGTTTCTTTGTCTCCCTCTTTCTGTCACTCCTCATACTTTCCCCCACCCTCTCTCTGATTTATCTCCCCCCACACTTCTCTCTCTTTCTCTGCTCTCTCACTTTCTTTCTTTCTCTCTCTCTTTCTTTCTCTCTCTCTCTGTCTGTCTCTTTCTCTCTCTTTCTCTCTCTCTTTCTTTCTCTCTCTCTCTGTCTGTCTCTTTCTCTCTCTCTTCCCCTTCTGTCCCCCTCTCTCTCTGTCCTCCTGTGGGGCCTGCCACTTGGTTAGGTGTGTGTGAAGATGAGGGATGTCTGCTGAGGCCTCCCCTGTGTGGCTGCCTAGCTGCCTGCCTGCCTGTCTGTCGCCTCCTCGGCTAGAGGTGACACGAGCCCTCTAAAGCCCCTCACTCATACTAACAAAACCAGTTATCATTTAAGTGTTCCCTCTTCCTCACTTCTTTTTCTAGCACATCCATTCATCCATTCGTTCATTCATTCATTCATTCATTGTTTCTATCCGTCGCCTACTCAGCTAGAGCTCTCTAATGCCCCTCACTCATACCATACCCTAACCACACTTAGTCATGACAAACTCTAACCACCCTCACTATACTTAACATACCCCAATCACACTCACTAGTTATTATGACAAATTCTGATCACACTCACTAGTCAGCAGTGGTTCTTAACCTGGGGTGCGGGCACCCCCTGGGGGTGCGACAGAGATTTCAGGGGGTGCGTGAAATATTGTTTGTGTTGAGGTTGTGACCAGAATTCTGCTAACGATCATTATAATTAGGCCAAATAAAAACCACATTAAAACATGTTTTGGTCCCCATGTAAGGTATTGAGGTATTGATTAATGTCTCAAGCAAGAATCATTGTCATTAATCCCTTAATCCTTTTTTTTGTGTATTCACATGTAGAAGTTGGGTTGGGGGTGCGCGGCTTGCCTTGGGCATAGGTAAGGGGGTGCGTTAAGAAAAAAGGTTAAGAACCACTGCTCTAAAGCACGAGCACTACCTCTCCCTACCTCGCTCATGCTATATCTCAACCACACTTCACTCACAAGTTATCTGAAGCACTAAGCAACGCCTCTCTGCCCCTCCTTATTTTTTTTCTAGTTCATTCAATCATTCATTCATTCATTCATTCATTCATTCATTCATTCATTCATTCATTCATTCATTCATTCATTCATTCATTCATCCATCCATCCATCCATTCATTCATTCATTCATTCATTCATTCTTTTGTTCTTTCCATTTGTCTTTCATTCTTTCTTTCCCTTTTCCTTCCTGCCTCTGAGTCTCTCCATCTCCTTTGACTGAATGAAATGCGTAAAAAGAAAAATATGGATTTTCCTTCCTTCCCTCCATCTTCATTCCTTCCTTCCTTCATACATACTCTCTTTCCACTCTTCTTTACACACTTGTTTCTACTCTTTTACTCCCATAGCCTAGATAGTCTTTCTTCTGTATGACTGAGTGAAAGAAATAAAAGAAAGGGAATAAGGACGGAAGAACAAGGTTTCCTTTCCTCCTTCCCTGTCTTTCATGTAAGTCCTTCTCTCTTTCCATTTCTCTTTCCCTTCTTGCCTCTGCCTGTCTTTGTCTCACTTTGTCTCACAATGTCTTTACGGTAATTTCCTTGTCCCCAGCTCCAGTCCTGTTCATATTTGATTGTAAAGCACTGTGTTCCTTATTTTATTCTCGACACTTGTGAACAGCATTTGCACAGCATTGAGAACCACAGACAGAGAGATTAGAATAGCAACAGAAATCATTTCTGCAGTCGTGCTGCGCTGCGCTGCGCTGCGCTGTGTCGCTGCTGATGGCTGTGGTCTTTTCATTTGGCCGGCAGTGTAATACCATGGCTGAACTGGGGGGGAAATAAGGCCCGGGCACTTTTGGTTTAAAGGGGCCACTCATAATTAGAGTCAGAGAACTGACTCACCGGTGGGCCCCGCACCCTCGTAGGCCCCTATTTTCAGAGATGTTTTTTTTTACATTTCTGAAAATAAGGGCCCACAAGGGTGCAGGGCCCACCGGGAAATGCCCGTTATGCCAGATGGCCAGTCCAGTCCAGAGTGATACAGTCGCAGGGGCCTGATTATGCACCGACATGGACACAGCACAAGGCTGGAGGGCCACAAACTCCCCCTCAACGATCAGATGAGTCACCAGAGGAGGAGAGGAGAGGAGGAGGAGAGGAGAGGAGAGGAGAGGAGAAGAGAGGAGAAGAGAGGAGAGGAGAGGAGAGGAGGAGAGGAGGAGAGGAGGAGAGGAGAATAGGAGAGGAGAGGAGAATAGGAGAGGAGAGGAGAGGAGAGAATAGGAGAGGAAGAGGAGAGGAGAGGTGAGGTGAGGAGAAGAGAGGAGAGGAGAGGAGAGGAGAGAAGAGGAAAGGAGAGAAGCGGAGAGGAGAGGAGCAGAGAGGAGAGAAGCAGAGAGGAGAGGACAGGAGAGGAGAGCAGAGTAGAGAAGCAGAGAGGAGAGAATAGGAGAGGAAGAGGAGAGGAGAGGAGAGGAGAGCGGTGGGGAGGAGTTGGGGGGGTGGACTGAGTGAGGAGAGAAGGGTAGAGTGGACGGGAAAAGATGGTGGGCATGGGAGAGAAATGAGGAGGGGAGGAGGAGTGAATTGAGGAAAATGTAGGCAGTGAGGAGGGAAGGCGGACGATAGATGGAAGGATAAAGGAGAGAAGGAGAAGAAGAAAAGAGCTGGAGAGAAAGGATGAGGGGAGAGGGATGGAGGGGCAGAGAAAGGGGCAGAGCCTCTCCTCCTCCTCCTCTCCTCCTCCTCCTCGCCTGTCTGAAAAGATGAACTGACCGCACACAAATTGCTGTCACAGGCTTCAAGTCGCCAGGCGGTCAGACCCATTCTCGCGGCGGCGTCGTCCCCAAATGAATAACAGACTCTGGCCTGTGGCTATATAGCTGCCTTCCCTTCTGTGGACGAGCGAGCGGCACGCACACATCATGAAACTGCCCCCCTCTGACTGGACGGATGTAGAAGTGCAGATGCCATTTGCCCCTTTCACTGCAGGGTTTACTCTGCACCCCCTCCCTCCGGCCTGCCCTTCTATCTACTACACACACACACACACACACACACACACACACACACACACACACACACACACACACACACACACACACACACACACACACACACACACACACACACACAGACACACACAGACACACACACACTATATGTCGCAGTGTAAAATCAACACTTAGTAAGATAGTTGGAACCACACTATGGGAGCTAAATTCAGCTCTCAAAGTGTTGCATTACAGTAAGACCATAAAAGTCATGGTGCAGAGGCCAGTGTTGCCAGATTGGGCAGTTACCCGCCCAATTGGGCTGCTTGGGATGGCCATCTGCGGGTAAACACTGGAGACATCTTCCATTTGACATTTTTTTCTGCAGTTTTATGCCTAGAAATCAATTCAATTTGTTGAAATTGGGCGGAATGTAGCGCCTCTTGGCGTTTTTTGATCACCTTTTGGCTGGGATTTGATCAGGCACATCTGGCAACACTGGCAGAGGCTGCTCCCTAGGGCCCTTTGTGGGAGAGCCATATTGTCTGATCTGTTTGGCTCACAGTCACACACACACACACACACGCACACACACACACACACACACACACACACACACACACACACACACACACACACACACACACGCCCTTCCGTCCGCCCGGCCTGCCTGCTCCACGGTGCGATGGCAGGGTAGACTTTATTGCATTAATAAACTCCGAGCGAACCCTGCGCTGCTCCTGTGCAGGCCCCTCAGGAGACAACCAACCACAGACTAGAGTTGTGAAACCCTCACTCATTTACAAGCGGGAGAGAGGGGAGAGGAGGGAAGGGAGATGGAGGGAAGAACAAATACGTAGATGGAGGGGGGGGGAGGGGGAGGCAGGGAGGAGAAAGAAGAGATGGTGACGAATACAGAGAGAGAGAGAGAGAGAGAGAGAGAGAGAGAGAGAGAGAGAGAGAGAGAGAGAGAGAGAGAGAGAGAGAGAGAGAGAGAGAGAGAGAAAGCAACAGCAATTGAGAAAAAAAACAGTAAAAAAGAATAGCTTGTTGAACTGAACTGAAATTAGAGCTGTTAAGAAACAACAAAGAAAGAAAGAAGGAGAAAGAAAGAAAGAAAGAAAGAAAGAAAGAAAGAAAGAAAGAAAGAAAGAAAGAAAGAAAGAAGGATAGAGTGAAGAGAGAGGGGGAGAGAGAGTGCGAGGAGGAGAGAGAGGAAGAATATATTGTGGTCTTCTGAGACTGCCAGTGTCACCTCTCCCATTCCTCGAGTGTCTGTGTATCCCACCAAAAAACTAATCAGTGGAAATGGCTTTTCTCTTTCTCATTCTTATCTATCGCTTCTTTCCTCTGGTTCTCCTCTCACTCTCTATTCTGCTTTCTATCGTGTTCCGTCTCCTCCATTCTGCCTTCCTTTTGTCCCCCTGTCTCTCTCCATCTCCATCTCACCCCTTTTCTCTACTTCTTCTACCCAGTGGCAGAACAATTGCACACTGCAGGGCCCCAGGGCAAGACACTGCCAAGGCCCCTGTACATACATGTTTTTTTTTGTTTATAAACCTGGTGTTGTGAGGAGGGACAGATAGCCTACTGTCAGCCAACCATGTGAGCTAATATTTTTTACAGACAGCGGTTTCCAACAATAAGAGGTTGAGTTGTGTGCAGCCAGGGTCGCACTTTCCTGGTGAACCAATAGCCTGTAAGTAACAGGCTACTGGCACACTGCCCTTTCACGCCTCTCTGCAGGCGTGGTTTAGTCAAAAGATGCTTGTACGTGGTTGGAGCAACCTCATATGAATGACATGACACTTCGAACACTCACGTTGAAGCTTTGTGACGTAGGACGTGTCGTCACGTAAGCGCCGCCAGGTCGGGAACCAAAACAGAACAGCTTTTGCCAAACCCGGTTGGGAGAAGAGCAATAACATTTTTGCCACTAAGAAATTCTTCCAAAACCATTCTCTGCTCGTCCTTTAGAAAAGCAACTTGAGGTATTTTGGATAACACCGCTGAAATCGCTGCTTCCATCCCGACACATGATAATTCCTCGCACGCCGCCATTACTGTTGTGATTCAGGGAGGGGGCGGGCACAGACGAACTACCCTGGGGGAGGGTGTCGCGTTAAACGTCATACCCACTGAAATCCCTCCCTACGATCCTGGTTCGTCGTACTGCCCCGGTTATTTCGAAAGCGGAGGAGAGCGAATCACTGGTGTACCAGAAGGTTTGTGTAGCCCAGCCCCCTGGGCGTCAACACATAGCTTCTGGTTCACCAGGAAAAGGTCGCACAGCCAGGGGAAAACAAAAAAAGAAACCCCATGTATATGACATGCCAGGTTGACATTAGGGCCCCCCACTACCTGATTGCCCACCCCTACAGCTTCGTCCTGCTTCTACCCCAGTCATTCAGCATCACAGCCCCTTTTCTACCCCCCTCTACATGTTGTGCATGTTACATGGATGGCATTTCCTGAGTAATTTCTGATATTTGTTATTAGGAATATGGTTTCAAAGAGATACGATGCCTGAGCAGACTTATAAATGTGGTTGAGCACAAAGAGTTTCATGCAATCATCAGGAAGGTTGAGAAAAGCGTTACCAGGTAAAATGAACAGCTATGGTAAGGAGATGTTGGAATAACTTTTTTTGCCAATTCGAGGCCAGCATCTCACACCAAAGGTCAGAAAACA